>NC_138373.1:50580085-50589869 GCF_054177405.1 Leptonychotes weddellii
TAGCCTGGTGATGGGTATTAAAGAGGGCACGTTCTGCATGGAGCACTGGGTGTTATGCACAAACAATGAATCATGGAACACTACATCAAAAACTAATGATGTAATGTATGGTGATTAACATAACAATAAAAAATTTAAAAAAATAAAAATAAAAAAACAAAAAGCCTCTGCTTTGTGAAAGACAATATCAAAATTGGAAGACAAACCACAGATTGGAAGAAAATAATTGCAAAAGTCATATCTGATAAAGACTGTTATCCAAAATATACAAAGAACTCTTAAAACACAACACTAAGAAAACAAGCAACCCTGGAGATAAACCATGAGAGATGCTCGAGTCCAGGAAAAAAACTGAGGGTTGCAGAAAGGGAGATGGGTGGGGGGATGGGGTAACTGGGTGATGGGCAGTAAGGAGGGCATGTGATGTGATGAGCACTGGGTGTTATATGCAACTAATGAATCATTGAACATTATATAAAAAACTAATGATATGTGAATTTAAATTAAAATAAAAAGAAAACAAGCAACCCAATTTAAAAACGGAAAAGGACCTCACCAAATGAATAGACACCTCACAGATGGCAAGTTAACATAGAAAGAGATGTTCCAGATCATATGTCATCAGGGAAATGCAAATTAAAACAACAATGAGAAACTACTACACCTCAATTAGAATGGCCAAAATCACAACACTGGCAACACCAAATGCTGGGGAGGATATGGAACAGAAGAAATTGTCATTCATTGCTGGTGGGAGAACAAAATGGTATAGACACTTTGGAAGACAGAAAGGTGGTTTCTTACAAAATAAACATACTCCTACCATACCATCCAGCAATCATGCTTCTTGGCATTTACCCAAAGGAGTTGGAAACTTATGTCAGCACAAAAGCTTGAACATGGATATTTTTAGCAGCTTTATTCATAATTGTCAAAACTTGGAAGCAAGAAATATGTCCTCCTATAGGTAAATAGGTAGGTAAAATGGTTAAATAAACTGTGGTAATTCTGATAATGGAATATTATTCAGCACTAAAAAGAAATGAGCTAGCAAGCCATGAAAAGCCATGAAGGAAACTTACCTGAATATTACTAAATATAAGAAGCCAGTTTGAGAAGGCTGCATGCTGTATGATTCAAATTATATGACATTCTAGGAAAGCCAAAACTACAGGGACAATATAAGAAGATGAACAAGCAGGGGCACCTGGGTGGCTCAGTCGTTAAGCATCTGCCTTCGGCTCAGGTCATGATCACAGGGTCCTGAGATCGAGCCCCGCATTGGGCTCCCTGTTCTGCAGAAAGCCTGCTTCTCCCTCTCCCACTCCCCCTGCTGGTGTTCCCTATCTCGCTATATCTCTCTCTGTCAAATAAATAAATAAAATCTTTAAAAAAAAAAAAAAAGATGAACAAGCAGAGTACAGAAGATGATTATAATCAAGGAGGGTATGCACATGTAGGGGCAGGGGAGTAAATGAAAAGTTTGTGTACCTTCCTCTCAATTTTATTGTAAACTAAGTGTCTTAAAAAATAATCTTAAAAAAAGGTAGTGTAGTCTTAAATATATAAAAAAATGATTTTATATGTGCTTGGGATAATATTTACTATAGTAATATTTGCTGTGAAAGTTTGCATTTATGTATCTACAAATCTTAATTTTTCAGGGTGTGCCTATTAAAAAACTCATAATTTCTCATGTGTTGAAATTAAAATATTAATGGATTTTTCAGAAATGCCTTCTTCCTCTACAATGTATTTCTTTTTTTTTTTTTTAAGATTTAGATACCTTAGAGAACATTTCATACCTTAGAGAACACAGATTATTTCAGTGAATAAATATAACATTTACATTCTGTATTGCTAAATATTATAGGTAACATTACACATTTGTGTAGTTCTGGAAAAGAAATCTAATGTTTTTGCCTTGGCTTCCAACTATAAAGTCTCGGTCATTTTCAGACCATAAAGTACATTTTTAATCTTATTCTTAAATTTTTTTTCAAATATTAAATGGATCAAGTAACATTCTAATTAAATTATTTTGCAAAGTTAAATAAGTTTATTATAAAGATGTGTGTGGTGCCAAACAAAACAAAATATAATACCAATTAGAGAACTGTAAAACTCACAGGCCCTCAAATAGTCTACATATACATATACATATATATACTGTAAATTATAATCAATCTAAATATTCTATCTGAAGAGAATTACAATTAAAGTCAAATTTTAGATAAATAATCCAATACAAAGATTTTTTTTTATTGCAGAAAGGCAATTGTTTTCTATTAAACTGCAAATGCATTATTGATGTTTTGACATATTTTGGTAAGGGTTGGAAAATATGAGGAATAAGAACATAAAGAAACAGTGTTCCATACTTTAAATTTTTAAGTTTATACTCAGCTGCATCATTACATCTTCTTTTTTTTCTGGGTCATAATTATTGTGATACCATTTGAGCAAATTTGCCCATCAAAAGACAGGCTTGCTTAAACAAAACAAACTTCTGAATGAGAAATGATACAACAGGTTACAAAAAATGTGTTGAGCTAATTTTCTTGGAACTGTTTCAGAGCAAAAGAGTCCTCAAGTTCATCTTCCATGGAATTGAGTGGGTGTGAAGTATGTGATGCTTGAGAAAGAGAATGTCTAGGAGGAAATGAAATAGTTCAGCAATTATCTTGCCAATTAAAAAAGTAAGAATTTTCTTAATTTTGTAGAAATACTTCATTAGCTTGAAGGAAGTGCTAGTTAAAAGCTACCACCATCATCAACAGCTAAGCAAAAACCAGAACCAAAACTTAGTAGAAGAATATGGTAACAGATTTTATTCTAATGTGGTAAAATATTCATAACATAAAAATTCCCACTTTAACTGTTTTTATGTGTACAACTCAGTAGCTTTAAATATGTTCACAATATTGTGTAACTATCACCACTATCTATTTTTAGAACATTTAATCATCTCAAACAGAAACTCTGTACCCACTAAACAATAACATTCACTCTCCCTTCCTCACCAGTCCCTGGTAACCTCTATTCTTTCTGTCTCTTATGAATTTGCCTATTCTACATACATCATATAAGTGGAATCATACAATATGTGCCCTTTTGTGCCTGGATTATTTCACTTAGCATAGTGTTTTCAAGGTTGTACTTCTTGTAGCAGGTATCAGATTCCTTTTTACGACTGAATAATATTCCATTGTGTGAGTGACAAACACTACACTTCGTTTATCCATTCATCTGCTGATAGACTCTTGGGTTGCTTCTATCTTGTGGCTAGTATGAATAATGCTACTATGAATGTTGGTGTACAAATACCTGTGTTAGTCTTTGTTTTCAGTTCTTTGGAATTGCTGGATCACATGACAATGATATGTTTAACTTTTTGAGGAATGGCCAAACTATTTTCCACAGTGGCTATATCATTTTACATTCCCTCCAGCAGTGCACAAGGGGTCCAATTTCTCCACATCCTCATCAACACTTATTATTTTCTGTTTTGGTTTTCTGATAGTAGCTGTCCCAATGGGTGTGAAGTGATATGCCACGGTGGTTTGGTTTGTACTTCCCTAATCACTACTGATGTTGAATATCTTTTCATGTGCTTATTGGCTATTTGTGTGTCTTCTTTGGAGAAATGTCTGCTCAAGCTCGTTGTCATTTTTAAAATTGATTGTGTTGTTGCTATTGAGTTGTACTTCTTTATATATTATGGATATTGATCCCTTATCAGATATGTGATTTGCAAATAATTTCTCCCATTCTCTAGATTGTCTTTTCACTCTTTTGATTGTATCCTTTGATGTACAATTTTTTAAATTTTGGTGAAGCCCAATTTATGTATTTTTTCTTTCATTTTCTGTGCTTTTGGTGTCATATCCGCCACCACCCCCAAAAAACTCATTGCTGAATCCAATGTCATGAACTTTTCCTGATGTTTTCTTCTAAAAGTTTTATAGTTTTAGCTCTTAAATTTAGGCTTTTGATCTATTTTGAGTTAATTTTTGTATAAGATAAAAGCCCAATTTCATTCTTTTGTATGTGGATATACAGTTTTCCCAGCACAGTTTGTTGAAGAGACTTCTTTCTTCATTGAATCGTCTTGGCACCCTTGTGAAAAATCAATTGACTACATATGTGAGAATTGGGCTTTCTATTCTATTCTATTGGTCTCATGTTTCCCCTATGCCAGCACCACACTATTTGGATTACTGTAGCTTTGTGGTAAGTTTTGAAATCAGGAAGTATGAATTGAGTTCTCCAACTATATTCTTTTTCAAGATTGTTTTGCCTATGTGGTATCTCTTGAGATTTCATGTGATTTTTATGATGGTTGTTTTTATTTCTACAAAAAGTATCATTGGGATTTTTATAGAAATTGCATGAATCTATAGAACTCTTTGGATAGTACTGTCATCTTAATGATATGAAGTCTTCTTATTATCTACGAACATGGAATTCTATGAACATGGGATATCTTCCCATTTTTTTAGGTCTTCTTTAATTTCTTTCAGCAATGTTTGTAGCTTTCATTGTATAAGTCTTTTGCCTCCTTGGTTAAACTTATTCCTAAGTACTTTATTCTTTTTGATGTTATTGTAAATGGAAATGTTTTCTTAATTTCTTTTTCAGATTTTCCATTAATAGTATATAGAAATACAACTGATTTTTGTGTTTTGATTTTGTATCTTTCAACTGTGTTTCATTTGTTTCTTAGCTCTGACAATTTTTTTGGTGGAAGCTTTAGGGTTTTCCACATATAAAATCATGCCATCTGTGAAAAGAGTTAATTTCACTTCTTGAGAAATACTTTTACTTCTTTTCCAGTTTGATACTTTTAATTTTTTTTTCTTGCCTAATTACTCAAGCTAGAACTTCTAATACTATGTCGAATAAAACTGTTGAAAGCAATTAAAAGCAGTGGTCAAGCTTCAGAACCCATAACTGATATTTTGAAGGACAACGTCCTTAGTATCCACCCTGGCTCTAGCAAGCTGCACCAGAAACTCAGTATGCCACCCTCACAGCACCAGCCACAAAGATTGGGGATGGAGGATGGTAGCCACTACCATAAGGGAAAGGTTGAAATTCATTGAAATTTACCAGCTCTCCACTGGGTGTTCCAAGGTTTCTACTAGAGTCCAGAGTTCCAAAATAGTTACTTCAGACAGTTCCTGCCAGTTCAATAGTTGTTTAGAAGAAATGATGTATTCCTAGAGCTTCCTATTCCATCATATTCTGTGTTGGATTTCTTTTTGCCTGTCCACCCCTTCTAGCCTGATATATTTTTGTTTCAATAAGGTCAAGGCCTTGGGGTAAATTCTTTGTGGGACAGTTGGCTTCCTTTTGTTTCAAAGTCACAGATTTACCACTGATCTTGGTTGGCCATGTGACAGACACATTTGTGTAATTCAAAAAACCTTGAGGGTGAGTATAGAGAGAATACAGTTACATTTTCTTTGCTTCTGAAATTGATATAAATCCAAATTAGGCAAAATTTTTTGAATTTATATAAATTATTTACATTTAAAGGCCATGAATTATTCATTTAAAATATCTTTTTTGT
The DNA here is from genome assembly GCF_054177405.1 of Leptonychotes weddellii. Taxonomy (NCBI): domain Eukaryota; kingdom Metazoa; phylum Chordata; class Mammalia; order Carnivora; family Phocidae; genus Leptonychotes; species Leptonychotes weddellii. The sequence continues at coordinate 50,585,661 of NC_138373.1, forward strand.
GTGTGTGTGATAAATCAGTGAAACAGTATTTCAGAAACAACCATTTTGTTTCATCTGTTTCTTTTTTTTTTTTTAAGATTTTATTTATTTATTTGACAGAGAGAGAGAACACAAGAAGGGGAAGTGGGAGAGGGAGAAGCAGACCCTCCTCTGAGCAGGGAGCCCAATGTGGGGCTCAATCCCAGGATTTGGGGATCATGGCCTGAGCCAAAGGCAGACGCTTAATGACTGAGCCACCCAGGCACCCCTCATCTGTTTCATAACCAACTTTGTCAGTCAAGTCTTAGCTTAATGAAAAAAAAACCCAAACTTTTGTCCTGTGTCCTACATTTTTACCACCTTTTGCATCCTGTCTGAATAATCTTAAATTTAGAATGTTTAAAAAAAATCAGTAAGCAGACTATATCACGTTTCTTCCTAGGAAGCAGTTTATAACTTTTAGAACTTTCACAAAAATGGTCAGTCTTGGGGCTTTCCACTTGATGATAAACTACTTATTTAAAATTTCAAAAAGGGTGCCTGGGTGGCTCAGTCAGTTAAGTGTCTGCCTTTAGCTCAGGTCATGATCCCAGGGTCCTGGGATTAAATCCTGTGTCGGGCTCCCTGCTCAGCGGAGAGCCTGCTTCTCCCTCTCCCTATGCCTCTCCCCTCTCCTCCACTTATGCTCTCTCTCTGGCTCTCTTTCTCTCTCTCAAATAAATAAATAAAATCTTTAAAAAAATTTTTTTCAAGAAAATGCAATGTTTCTAGCAGCTTCATTTTGAATTGCTAATCTTTACCACATTCTAGGTGTGGGTTGGCTATCTAATTATTGATATCTGCATCAAGATATTCTTAATCCATGTTTTACTTCTGAAAAATAATAAAGTAGATGTTTAGGGGTTAATATTGTGTTTAATGAAAACTTTTGTTTTTATTTTTATTTATTTTTAAAATTATCATTATTTTTTAAGTAGGTTCCATACCCAGCATGGAGCCCAATGCAGGGCTTGAACTCACAACCCTGAGATCAAGACCTGAGCTGAGATCTAGAGTCAGACGCTTAACCAACTGAGCCATCCAGGTGCTCCAATTTTTGTTTTTAAAGAAAGAATTCCACCCATCATGTAATGAATATACATCCTTGTGACAAAATGAGCAGATTTTCTCCTCTAAGAGGACCTTTCTGAAGTTGAAGAAAACCAGTATTGTTGAGGCTGGGCATCAAGGATCTTTTGTCACTCTTTTCTATGTTTTTCTGGAGAACTTTCTAGAGAAAGCCTTCTAGAACTTTCTGCTTCCCAGCCTTGAGGAGATTCCCTTTTAGGTTTAGCCTCTCACTTTTCTTCTGGCTAAACGAACAAAGCTCTGTGAGAACTGTGTCTTTTGAATCCAAGAAAAAAAAGACACTCCAAGCACTGAATATAGATAATGAGGGGAATCAGTTACAACCCTCAAGAAAAGGTTTCCAGCATGAAACTGTCCTTTTTAGTGCCTGCCATTTCTGTCACTCTAGGTTGGGATTGTCTGCTGAGGGACCATTGGTTCAGCTGCTTCCCAGAGGGAACCCGAGCTTTCCAGCCCAGGTAATGGCCTCCTGCTTGCTCTTCACACAGCCCCTTCTGAACCAGCCCTGAGGCAAACAGCTGTTTCACTTCTCCCCTTCTCTGCAGGCCAGCCTGTCTCTGCGTTTCTCACCATCACCCTTTCGCCACCCCCCCTTCCTCACCCCTCTCCCACATGTGTCCCTTTCTTCCCTTCCTCTGTGTCTGCTCTTCTCAGAAGTTAGCTTACAAAGCAAAGTTGTAACTTTGAATTCCTGTTTTTCCAACTACCCTCATGTGACAGGATATCTCCTTATTGGAGGTTTTCCCTAATTTCAGAAGCCCTTTAAAAGTGAGAGCTTCCTCCACACCTCTTTTCAGCAGGGCAGCTCTGAGAACAGAGTAGCGGAAGGGGTGATTGGGTGCCTGCATTGTTTTGGTTCCTTCTTACCCCCTCCTCTCCATCAGTGCAAGCTAAGGATAAACTCTGGGACATGAGGCTGTCCCTGCTCCTGGTTTTCCTCTCTCTCATTCCGGTCGCCGTACAGCTGTTGGGTAAGTTGACTGAAGTGGAAGCTTTCTGACTTGGGGCCTGGGGGCGATGGCACACTTTCCCTTTTGGGTCAAGGTTAATGGATTCCTTTCAATACCTGTGGTGAGGAGGAAAGCAAAAGTCCCCTGCACCACCAGCTCTGCGGGGAAACCGGTTGCCTCCTCCTGGAAGCCAGGGACCAGGAGTAGGGAGGCTGCTTCTCAGGCCAGAGGAGCCACCTGGCCCCCAGCCCCACAGAACCCCCGTCTCCTCCTGACTTCTCTCATGTCCCATTGTTCCTTCCCTGCTCTGTTCTTAGAAGCATTTCCTCTGTAGTTTGTGTGTTCTGCTTTTCAATTCACAATATTCCTGTCTAACCACCAAGAAATATCTTCTGAAAGTTTTTGGCCAAAAGGAGGGAGGCACTGTTGTCTTTCTTCACGGTGGGTCTAAGGATCATAAATGATCCTCCAAAGATGGATTCCATGAGATTTTCACAATGCGTCTTTTTCTGTGAACAAACTTTTTAATCATCCATAGTTTTTTTACAGCTACAAAGTTCATCCTTATCAGTATTCTAAGTTGTTCAAACTGACTTACGCTTGTTTTCTTCCTCTTCCCCTCCCCACCCCTCCCCGAGACTGATGATTACTCAGGAGGAACAGATTCACAGCTTTTCAATTCTCAAAGACGTTGTTGAGTCTCTCTTTTCTAGTTCTCTAGACTCAACCTATTTAACTTCAGAAAGAAAGTACCTTAGAATTTTCATTCCCCCCCTTTTTTTTTTTTGAAACGAGATCGAAGGGATCTCAACTTTGAACTTTTCATTCCTGATCCCCCTTCTTTTCTCCCAAATCAGCACAGGTCATCTGTGTGCAGTCTGTGCAAACGGCACTCCATACTCTCCATGTAATGGTGGGGGCAGGACTGGGAGCACAACAATAACACAGAAACGGCCACCACCAGGAGACTTCCAGAGAGGGTGCAGACCACAGAAAACATTAAATCATAATGAGCATTAAGTAGCAGTGATTATATGGGGCACCTGGGTGGCTCAGTCAGTTAAGCATCCAGCTCTTGATTTCAGCTCAGGTCTTGATCATGGGGTGGTGGGTTCAAACCCCGTGCTGGACTCCATGCTGGGTGTGGAGCCTACTTAAAAAAAAAAGAAAAAAGAAGCAGCAGTGATTATAAAAGCACAAGTGAAAGTCCCCTGCCCCTGCCAGGAACTTACTCTGTGTTGTAGTTTCCCTGTTTCTAAAATGGGGAGCATAATGTTACCTGCACCATGTTTTTGCAAGGATTCAGTGAGTTACAAAATGGAAAATGTTTAGAACATAGTGTGGCCCATAGGAATTGCTTCCTAAGTGCTAGCTATTAAAAGTAGTGACTTCTTGTTCCCACAGTAGTAACAAATTATCCAATAAAAGCAGTATATTAAGCATTTAAAGGAAAGATTTCCCATTAAAGGAGAGATTAAGCATTTAAAGGAGAGATTTCCCAAGAAACCATGCTGAGGTTCTTGGAGTCTGAAAAGGTATTTTGCCTTATTCCTGATTACAAAGCCTATCTCTCAATGAGTAAGGGGTGCTGAAGGAGGAGATGCTTTAATCCAAATGGGAGAAGACCACAGGCTGATGTTAGACATTAACACAGTGTTCATCTTGGAAGTCTGTCTTGTGGCCCCAAAGGTTAAAACTAAAACCAATGAAAATCTAAGAGTTGTACTGTCTCAAATAGAATAGTCTGCTTAGGAGTAAGTTCCCTGTCACTGGAGGTCTTCAAACAGAATCTGGATGAACAGTTCAAGGGCTCTGTGTGGGACCTGGATTTTAGCCCAGGCAGTCCAACAGAAACATCATTGGTTACTTTTTTTTTTTTTTTTATTGCTGAACACCAATATGCCACTTTATTATTTGGATTTTTTTTCCCCATTTGTCACATACCTGTCAATATTTACACAATGAGGAAAATCAACCAGCAGTGGAAGCAACTGACCAAATCAGCTGATAATTCTGTACCCTCTTAACACACATCAATTCTTACTTGGTAGGGATATCTTTACTTTGATTCAGTCTCACAGCTATTCTTAAAATCGGTGTCAAGATTGTCACATCTTTAAATACAGATAGAATTGCCAGAAGTACATAATTT
>NC_138373.1:50589969-50598683 GCF_054177405.1 Leptonychotes weddellii
TAAAAAGAAACAGATGACACTGATTTTATGAATATATTTTATTTAACCCAATATATCCAAAATACCTCTAGTGAAGATTAATCAGTATAAAATGTATTGGGATATTTTTACATTTATTTTTTAAAAGTTAAATTTTCAAAATCCAGTGTGTATTTTGTACTTAGAACACATTTCAATTCAGACTGGCCTCATTCAAGTGTACAATAGACCCTTAGGGCTAATGGCTACCATATTGGGCAGCATAGATACTAATTTTCTTCAAACTGACTCTTAATGTTCTGGGGCAAGAAATGTTTCTCAATTTGCTTAGGAAAGTTTCCCTCCTTGAGACAGCAGGATGCCTTACTCTGATGAATGTCTTCCTCTTCATGGGCACAAATATGGGGGAAGCAGGGAGGTGCTGAAGATCTGTTTACTCAAGGAATAAAAAACAAACAAAAACGTGGGTGAGGGAACCCCTTCCGGAATTTTTTTCCTTGAGAGCCTATAATTCTGATTTTACCTCTTTCTTGGTACTTTGTTACTTTGTAACTTAGTACTAAGTAACTGGTACTTAGTAACAAAGCAGTAGAACAAAGGGTATATGAATTCCCTTACCCCCTGTACCCCCTGTCCTGGCTCCCGACCCATGAAGAAAACCCACAGAAAGGTCTCCCTACTTTCTGTGGTTTATTTTTTTTTTCAACTGAGAACTCTTTCTCCCACCTCTCCGAGCGCATTATCACATCATCAGCACTGTGAGCATCCATGTCATACCTCGAGGGGCCAGGAGGCCAAGCTTAAAGGGGAGGGAAGTTCTTATCCTTTTCTTGCCCTGCTATCTGTTAGCAAGAAGAATTCGATTTCAAACTACCAATGTGATGTCACTGGAAGCAGAGTTGGAAAAGATGCCAACACTAGGACCTCACTAGCCAGTGAATGTAAAACAAATACAGTGAATTTGATCTCTGGCACAGTCTCATGCTGCATCCAACCTCCATGTTTTATAGGTAAGAAAACTGAAGTCCTGACAGGTTAAGTGATCTTTCCAGAGTCTCACAACTAGTTAATGGCATAACACATTTAGCACTCAGGACTCCTGACTCCCGATAGAGTATTCTTTCTATTAAACAGAAGCAATTCTTTTTTTTTTTTTTGCTGAATGAATGATTGGTTAATACCAATCTAGAATTTCTTCAAGAAACAATTCCCCACTGCCATTCCCTTCATCATTTTAATTTTCATAAAATTTTCCTTATGATATTTCTAATTTTCTTTATTTCTAGTCTCTTCATTTCTTCCTTTACATATGACTTCTTTTAGATGCCGGATTTAAGACATACTTTCTAAAGTTACTGAGCAAAACCAAGTTCTTGTCATCTTTCTTTTTTCCCATTGTTCTTATATTTGTCTATTTTTTGTGTTATTGTTCCAAACTTCATTTGACTTTTCTGAAATTGAGAAATGGAGATCTGTGTATGTAGGATATTGCAGTTAAAGATAAGATGACAATTGCTTTGTTACATGACAATTCAGTGCCTTGTGAGGGTGCTGAACCTAATTTCTCAGTAGGAGGAGTCATCATTGGTTAAATGTGAACTTTACAGAGTCAAATGTGCTCAACCTCAGTTAAAGACAAAGACCCTTGTCTTCAAAAGGGAGCTAGAGAGCACAGGCATCCTTCAACACTCAGATCTGGCCGGTGGGACTGCAACATGAGCAGCTAAGGGAGAACTAAGAGGTCACCGAGGCCACAAGAAGAGTGGAACAAAAGAAAGTAGCTTCTGAAGTAGCATATTTCCATGGCAGAAAGGGAGTCAAACTGATGTCAAAATGAGACCACTAATGTCCTCTTGCCTCTTGGCTACCATCAAGCACTGTTGGATGGAAACATCATGTGGTTAGTTTGGTCCATAGAGGAGACTAGTGGAAATCAGTCAGAACAAAAGTGAGGGTAAAGTAGGTAAGAAAGCAAGTACCCTTTCAAAAAGAATTGAAACTGACCTCGAAAGGAGAAAGTATTCGAAGACAAATTTGTCCACTTAAAAACCAAGCTAAAGTCACAGAGCCCATTCAGATCCTTAGTCCCATTCATTAATCATCTTCAGATCCTTAACAATAGCCCCATGAGGTAAGATGGGTAGATGTTACCATCCACATTTTACGGCATGAGAAAACAGGCTCAGAAGTCAGCTAGCCAATAAGGACCAGAGCTGATTCTTGACTATTGTCTTCTGGCTCTGAGGCTAAGAGTTTGCCAGCTGAAGTGTGTTGACAAGGAAAGACATAAAATGTGTTCAAAACAACAGTATGTCAAAGAAGGACTTAGTCCCTCTATTTGTATCAACTGTTTAGACTTTTCACTCGGGGAGGAGAAAGAGGGCATTACTCCTGGAATGTTTACTATATGCAAAATGATATGCTGGGTGTTTTATATAAATTATCTCATTTAGAAGTTCATAGCAACTCTATCATGGAGCATTATTATCCCTATTTTACAGATGAGGAAATCGAGGCAGGAATGATTAATTTAACTGAGCAACACAACCAGCAAATGGTGGAACCAGAATTTGATCACAAATTTGCTGACCCCAAAGAATATACCTTTCTCCCCCACATTAACTGGTCTCTAGAGTTTGGAATCTCTGGAGTCTCCACCATCTCTGTTCTTCTGTTCCTGTCTCTGAGCTGCAACAGCTCTATTTTCTCTAGTCTCATCCTCTTCTCAACCATTCCATGCTGTCTTCAAGACTGATTTTCCCAAATTAATGATAATACTTAACACGTAGATAGCAGTTTCTACGTGTCAGGAACTGTTCTCAGTGCTTTATTTAGATGATCTCATTGAATCCTCACAACAACCAGCAGGTCCTATTATTTTCCCCTCATTTTTCAGATGGAAAAAAGGAAGCACAGAGTGGTTTAGAAACTTGACCGAAGTCACACAGCCAGTGTGATTATGTCATGATCAGATGGACATGATACATAAAGATTAATTAGGTAGTTAGCATGACTGTGAGGGGAAGAAGGAAGAGTGGTGGAGGTCAACTTCTTACCTACAGATTTTGTTTGTTTGTCCTAGAACTGGGGGAGTGGCTGGCATTCTGAGGTTGAAGATCTAGGAGAGAAAGGAAGGGAGAACAAGTGGAGAGGCAGAAGGGGGTAGAATCCAGGACCCAGGTAAAGAGATCAGCAGACTCAGTAGGGAGACCTACTGAGATGGGAGTGAACAAACCCAGGAAGGGTGTTGCTGTTCATATCTTTAGGAAGGGAGACAGGAAGTTGGAGAAATTCCTTACTCCTGCCCTCTCCTTTCTCCTGAGGTCATAACCCATATTGGATTCACCCTTGGACCTCCCCAAACAGCCAAATGCAGTGACTTAAATTATTAGGTTCTCTGAATATTTGGTGAATAAATGAAGGATCAATGTGAAAACTAAAATGACTCTCAATTTTTCCTTTATTCTTCTGTTCGACATTGCCAAACCTAACACTGTGATCCTTAGTCTGCCCTCCACCCCCGCCCCCAGCACTTGCATAGTGTTTTGCAGGTACTTGGTGCATGATAAATATCTGCTTTTCACTTAACTTTAGTTCTTGGAGGACACCTATGTAGGTTTTACATTCATTTACTGAGGCTTTAGGGACAGAATTCTTGGTTTGGGTTGTTTAAGACACTATCTCTGACAGTGATTGGAGTGAAGTAGTTCACGTGGGAAACAGTCCCAGGAAACACTGGCAGAGGAGTGTGGAGGTGAGACTGGGAAGGGGAGGAGCCAGTGACCACTGTGGACACCTGGAGTTCAGCCCTGCTGGGGTGCTCTGGGTAACAATGTAGACTATGTGCCTCAGAGTCATCCCACTCAACATGGCAAGGATTGGGGGTGTTTATTCATCAATTGCTATCAGTCAGTGGTGAAGGGCTACTCCGGGGGGGCCTCCATTCTCTGACCTTTCTTGTCTTCGCGGCATGTAGGCACAGGGTCCTCTAATGCGCCCCAGGCCCAGAGATACTGTGGGGACATTGAGGAGTGGGACTCATAGGCACTGAACTGGCAAAAGGCAAGAAGAAATAAGTAGAGTTCTGGCAGCATCTGCTACAAAATATCCACTTATTTTCCTCATATCCAGCTTCTCTGTCTTGCAAAAGATTGTTTTTCATGTTAGTAGATCAGCATTTGATTTATCGATAGTGGGGAAAGTCTACAAATGTATAAGGAAATATAGCACATAATAGTTCTATTTCTAGATAGTCGAATTTAATAACCTAATTTTCTTTGCTAGTCAATTTAGAAATTTAATTACTTGATCAATGTTATGGAAAAACTTTAAACTGTTAAAATGTGCTTAAACAAGTATTCACCCTCATGGGGTGCCTGGGTGGCTCAGTTAGCTAGGCATCTGACTCTTGATCTCAGCTCCAATCTTGATCTCGGGGTCGTGGGTTTGGGCCCTGAATTGGGCTCCTTGCTGGGTGTGGAACGTATTTTAAAAAAAAGAATATTCAAACTTATGTTATTGGATATCTAATCTTCAGTTATTTTGACTTGAGATATTGAATTGAAACTTACTGCTTCTTTCCTGAGTGTATTTTGACCTTTGAGGTTTCTGCCTTTGAATTAACTACAGGTGGTAGGAGCTCAGTGGGGCACAGAAGTTGTCTCTGGTTTGTCCTTGCAATATCACCTACACAGTGCCTGCACATATTTCTTGAAAAATTAATACGAGATGAGGAAGATAGAGATAAGATGGAAGAAGGGTCTCCTCAATTCTATAAATAAATTTCTGATGTGTAAGTATTTACAAAGCAGAAAAAAAACACACATTCAATCTCATAATTGAGATGGCAGAGAAATGAATAGAGCAATTTCATTGTCCTCATTTGTTAGCTTTGTACTGTTTCTATTGTAATAACATAATTAGTATAGACAGAGAATAGAATGTTTATACATAGAAAACGTTGGTGTGGTTAATAGTGGCAAAAATACCACAAGTTGCCTTTCGGTCAAGGCCTTGAATCCGTTTCAGAGGAAGAAATCAGAGACAACTGCACAGAGACCATGATAAAAGGAAAACTCCGTGTTGATTAGTGGGGGAGAGGAATAGTGGATGACTGAAATCATAAAGTGATAATGTTACATTTCCTTATATTGTCTAGCAAAGACAATATCAAACTTGCACTGCTCCCTAATGTCAAAGATAAATAAAGGAAACCAGAATAGATAAGTTTGAATTGAAATAGAAACTTTTCATTTCCAAGTACTCCTTTATAAATATTTATAAATTGTTCTTTGGTAAAAATAAACTTTTAAGGGAAGAGGCAACATTAAATACACCCATCATCATTCATCTGTTATTAAATAAAATAATGCATCTGGGTTATTAGTCAAGATGCTTCAGATTAAATTAATGTTCTTTCATTCATTCAACTAATATTTGTGGACAGACTATTTTGCTCCAAAAAGAGAGGATACAGTCCTGAACCAGAAAGATTAAGTCTTTCTACTTGTGGGATTTACATTCCAGTAGAAGGACATGGACAAAACATAACTAAATGATTTTTTAAAAAGAATATATTTTAAGATGGTTATGAATATTATATAGAAAATAAAAGAGCAAAATTTGGATAGTCTGCTCACTAAGGAGTTGACACTTGAGCTGGGACCTTAAAGAGCATTCCAAGAAGAGAGAATTTGAAATATGAAGTTTCTCAAGTGGAAATGAAGTGTTTGAGGAACAGAAAAGCCTTGTGGCTGGAAGGTGGTGGGTGAGAGCAGGGACAGGATCATGTCCCCCCAGGGAGCTAGGATGTGGAGGTTGATGTTTTTCTCTTGTGTACAGTAGCACACTCTTGAAGGATTTAAATTGTTGGGAAAATATAGTTGGGGTGCCTGGGTGGCTCAGTTGGTTAAGCGTCTGCCTTCGGCTCAGGTCATGATCCCAGGGTCCTGGGATCAAGCCCCACATCAGGCTCCTTGGTCGGCGGGAAGCCTGCTTCTCCCGCTCCCACTCCCCCTGCTTGTGTTGCCTCTCTCGTTGTGTCTCTCTCTGTCAAATAAGTAAATAAAATCTTTAAAAAAAGAAAATACAGTTAAAAACAAAATCTCCTCCCAACTTAGAAAACCTCTCACAAAGGTAGAAGAATAAGAAAACATGTTATGGTTGAATAAGCATTCAGCCAGAATGGGATGCACATCACAGGTAATCCGCTAAAGAGACTGCAAAAACAGAAAGAAATCTGACTCTTTTATATAGTTAAGTGGAAACAACCCATTACATTAGGGAGGTACTGCAATTTGGAGTCAGGTAGCAAATTAGACCCATCTCACCCAGGAAACTGGGAGATCAAGTGTTATCTTCTTTTTTTTTTAATATTTTATTTATTTATTTATTCATTTGAGAGAGCAAGAATGAGAGAGAGAGAGCACATGAGAGCGGGGAGGGTCAGAGGGAGAAGCAGACTTCCTGCTGAGCCGGGAGCCCGATGCGGCACTCGATCCCAGGACTCCAGGATCATGACCTGAGCTGAAGGCAGTCGCTTAACCAACTGAGCCACCCAGGCGCCCCGATCAAGTGTTATCTTCTTTGCATTTCAAAGAGAGGAAGACTAGAGTAAGACTATGGTGGCTTGGTCTAGGGTGAAAAGAAAGAAAAGAATGGATTAGAGTGTATATATATTTGTCAGGGTTCTCCAGAGAAACAGAACCAAAAGGGTATGTGAGTGTGTTTATATGTGTGTGTATCCCTCTATCTATCTATCTATCTATCTATCTATCTATCTATCTATCTATCCATCCATCTACCATCTATCCATGTATCAATCATCTTCTGTCTATCTTTTGAGAGATATTGAAGGAATTGGCTCATGCAGTTGTGAAGGCTGGCAAGTCCAAAATCTACAGGGGTAAACTGGCAGGCTGGAAACTCAAGAAGGAGTTGATACTGCATTTCAATTCTGAAGGCAATCTGGAGGTAGGGATTTTTCCTCTTTACGGACCTCTGTCTGTTATATCTAAAGGCCTTCAACTGACTGAATGAGGCCCACCCACAGTACTGAGGATAATCTACTTTACTCAAAGTCTACTGATTCAAATGTTAATCTTATCAAACAAACAAATGAACAAACAAACCTTCACAGCAACATCCAGACTGGTGTTTTTGTTTGTTTGTTTGTTTGTTTTAAAGATTTTATTCATTTATTCATGAGAGACAGAGAGAGAGGCAGAGGGAGAAACAGGCTCCCCGCGGAGCGGGGAGCCCAATGCGGGACTCAATCCCAGGACTCTGGGATCATGACCTGAGCCGAAGGCAGATGCTTAACCATCTGAGCTACCCAGGTGCCCCAGACTGGTGTTTGACCAAATATCTGGGTACTGTGTCCTAGCCAAGCTGACACATAAAATTGTCACAGTATATTTCTGGATAGAGCCAGTAGATTCTGCTTTTGTTCTAGAAAGTGAAGGAAAGCTGGGCATCCAGGATGTCCTAGGTTTTTGGCTTAGGGATATGAGTGGATGATGGTGCCATTAATGAAAAACCGAAGATTGGATGTTTGCTCATTAAATGCCATGATATTTAGAGAAAAATTAAGATGGAACTGCAGATGAAAATAAAGTACATGAAATAAAAGTCAAATAAGGATAAAAAATCTCTGAAGGAAGAACACTATTTGTGCATGAAAACTCTCAAGCACCTTACTTAAATGGCTGATGACCAATGGGTTATATGACTAAATTTGGGTGATGAATAAATGTTGGCTGTTCAATAATCCCGAAGTATGAGGTGGAAGATATTTCTGTTGATGAGATGTTACTGAGCAAAACTATCTGAAAAGTGGAAGATAAGTCTAGATAGGAAAACAATAGGCAGAATAGCAAAGAAATTAAATGTAAAGGGTAGTATAGTTGAGTTTACAGATCTATATGACAAAATTTTCAGACTTCATTACCCTTTTAGATTAGAAGAGCCTAGATTTACATTTGTGTGTGGTAAATGATCACAGTAATTGGTTTTTTTTTTTTAACTTTTTGTTTTCCTATCTCCTGTGTTTTATTATGAACAAAACAGCATACTTTTAATATTTTAATTTTACTGCCAATGCAGAAAGTTACTCATCTTGTCACACTATGGCATGAGCAACAACAAGATGAGATCAAGCCGGGGAAGGAGTTCAGCTAGATGGGAGGAGCCCCGGCCGGGCATTGAGCGCTGAGTTGACAGATGTCAACTCCAGAGAAGCCAACAGAAGCAGGTGTTCTGAATTGAGACTCTATTGAGTCCCAATTCCAAGAAATCAAACCAACAGAAATGAGAAACCCAGCCAAGGAAGCCCGGCTAAGGTTCAAAGTAGCACCAAATTAGGAACCCAGACAGGAGGTCTCTAACAAGTGTGGGACAAGAGCAGATGCAGGAGCAGGGCAGGGGAAAATAATCTTTCAAGGCAAAGATCCAACGTAAGCCCTAAATTGATGGCCCAAGAACTGATCTCAGAATGCAATGGTGCTAACCTGACAGGGATGTTGAGGACAGTAAATAGAATATGGTTTGTGAAAATGTTTAGTAAACGGTGAAGGACTCTGTCAGTAGTACTTTTATTACTTTGTTATATTTCACCGGGATGATTTGATTAAAAATAATGAGCTAATCTGGTAAGCGCTGTGAATTGTGCAAGACTGTTGAATCTCAGATCTGTACCTCTGAAACAAATAATGCAATATATGTTAAGAAAAAAAAAA
>NC_138373.1:50599183-50633294 GCF_054177405.1 Leptonychotes weddellii
GTTGGTACTGCCTCTTGTTCTTTTTGTTGAGGTGATTTTTTCCATCTTGTCATTTTGTCCAGGGGCGAATAGATGAATGAGAGAACAAAATGCTAACAGGGTAACAATGTCCCCAGAAAAATATACACTAAACAAATCAGAAGAGACCTGAAACTGGGGGAAAAGAAAGGGAAAGAAAGAAAAAAGAAAAAAAAAAGAAAAAGATAAAAACAAACAAACAAAAAACCAAAAAAACCAGAATATGATCAAATATGATCAGGCTGGTGTATAGATCAGTGCCACACTCTAGATTTTGGGCATATTTTGGTCTGTTAGAAGAAAGTGCCTCCCAAAATTTTAAAGAAAGAAAAACTTATATATGTACAAAACTAAGGGTTAATACAGTGAAAGGACGGAATATGACCATAAAGATGAAAATTATAAAAGCTTTTATAAAAGGAATTGATAAGATAAGAAGTTGGTTGAAAAAAGAAAGAAGAGGATTTTAAAAAAATAAAGGGAGAGAATGTGATCAGGCAGGAGACTAGAACAAAGCCATACACTAGAGATTTAGGGTATATTTTGATCTGTTAGAAGAAACTGTATCCCAAAATTTTAAAGAGAGAACAACTTATACATATATACCAAAAATAAGGTTAACTACTATGAAGGGATGGAATATGACTCTAAAAATGAAAAGCAAAAAAGATTTTTTAAAAAAGGGATTGATAAGATGTTGGTTGAACAAGGGAAAAAGAAAAAATAAAAAAAAAATTAACTTTGAAAGACTAAAGAATCATGGGAAAAAAGCCATGAATTATATATGCAGTATTCCCCTAGTGCTGGCGTTCTGCCGTTTTCATTGATAGGTAAACTTGGTCTTGGCTGGCTGTTCTTGCTGATCTTCTTGGGGGGGGGGACCTTTTGCCATGGTTCCCAGACGTCGTTGCCTGAGGCAGAATTGCCCCGCCCTTGCCCTGTCCAGGCTAAGTAATCTGCTCGGGTTTGCTCTCAGGAGCTTTTGTTCCTTGCAAGCTTTCCCTGCAGCTTTGGAGGACGAGAGTGAAAATGGCGGCTCCCAATCTCCACCCTGGAGAAGCTGAGAACTCGGGGCCCCACTCCTCAGTGCATCCCCAGAGAAAAGCAGTCAGTCACTCCCATCTCCCCGGTCTCCGGCCGCACTCCATGCTCACCCGGCCTGTGATCGAGCATTTCTATCTCTGGCACACGACCCTGTGTGGAGTCTCCAAACCCAGCAGATCCCTGCGGTGCGCTCCTGCGCTGCTCCTCCCAGGGGAGGAAGGTGAGTCTCCCGGATCTGCCGCTTGTTGGGTCCCTGCTGGAGGAGCAGTGGTCCGACTGTGCTGTGGATCACAGTTTATGGCAACACCGAGCTGAGAGCCCACACCTCAGCTCTGTCTCTGCAGCCAGCTTCCCCGCTCCGATACCTGGGAGCTCTGCCACACTCAGGCACCCCGGTGTTCCTGTGACCCCGAGGGTCCTGAGACCACACTGTACCACGAGGGTTCCACCCCCTGCTTAGCCACTGGGGCGACATCCCTCAGCAGAGCCGACTTCTAAAAGTTCCAATTTTGTGCTCTGCTGCTCTATCACTTGCCAGTAGTGACAGATGGAGGCCCCCTCCCCTGCTGTCTATCCTCCCGAATATCGCCTCGGATTCACTTCTTCACACATCCTACCTTCCAGAAAGTGGTCGCTTTTCTGTTCAGACAGTTGTTGCTATTCCTTTCTTTGATCTCCTGTTGAGTTCGTAGGTGTTCAGAATGGTTTGATCCCTATCTAGCTGAATTCCTGGGACCAGATGAAATCCAGGTCTCCTACTCCTCCACCATCTTGCTCCTCCTTAAGTCTTTATTTTTAATTAATTTGTGTGTATGGTATAAAATAGTGGTCCTGTTTTATTCTTTTGTAAGTGAATTCCAGTTTCCTAACACCATTTACTGAAGAGACTATCCTTACCTTCTTTGTTGTAGATTAATTGACCATATATGTGTGGGTTTATTTCTGGGCTCTCTATTCTGTTCCATTGATCGGTGTCTGCTTTTATGCCAATCCCATGCTATTTTGATTACTTTGGCTTTGTAATATAGTTTGAAATCTTGGAGTGTGATACCTTCAGCTTTGTTCTTTCTCAAGATTGCTTTGGCTATTTGGGATCTTCTGTGGTTCCATACAAATTTTAGGTTTGTTCTTTTCTGTGAAAAATGCTATTGTTATTTTGATAGGGATTACATTGAATCTGTGTGTTGCTTTGGGTAACAGGGACACTTTTATAATATTAATTCTCCAATCCATGAGCATGGACTATCTTTCTCTTTATTTGTGTCTTCTTCAATTTCTTTCATCAATTCTTATAATTTTCAGTGTACAGATCTTTTACCTTCTTGGTTAAATCATTCCTAGGTATTTTATTCTTTTGATGCAATTGAAAATGGGATTGTTTTCTTAATTTCTCTTTCTTATAGTTCCTCGTTAGTGCATAAAAAGGCAACAGAGTTTTATATATGGATTTTGTATCCTGCAACTTTATTGAATTTCTTATTAGTTTTAACAGTTTTTTTTTTTTTCTTTTTGGTGGAGTCTTTAGGGTTGTCTATAAAACCATATCATCTGCAAATAGTGAAAGTTTTATTTCTTCCTTTCTAACTTAGGTGCCTCTTATTTCTTATTCCTGCCTAAGCTCTGACTAGGACTTCCAATATTATGTTGAGTAAAAGTGGCAAAAGTGGTCATCCTTGTCTTTTTCATGTTCTTAAGGGAAAAGCTTTCAGCATTTGAGTATGTTAGTTGTGGGCTCACCATATATGGCCTTTATTATGTTAAGGTACATTCTGTCTATTCCCAATTGAGTGAGAGATTTTTCATAAATGGATATTGATTTTGTCAATTGCTTTTTCTGCTTCTATTGAGATGATAGTATGATTTATTTTTATTTTTATTTTTTTAGAGAGAGGGAGAGTAAGTGTGAGTAAGGGGGGGGGCAGGGAGAGACAGAATCTTAAGCAGATTCCATGCACAGGATGGAACCCAATGTGGGGCTCCATCTCACAACACTAAGATCATGATCTGAGCCAAAATCAAGAGTTGAACTCTTAACTGACTGAGCCATCCAGGTGCCCCAAGATGATAATGATTTTTTATTTTCATTTTGTTAATGTGGTGTATCACATTGATTGATTTGCATATATTGAACTATCTTTGCATCCTGAAATAAATCCTATTTGATCATGGTTTATGATCCTTTTAAGGCATTGTTAAATTCTGTTTGTTAACATTTTGTGAGGATTTTTGCATCTGTGTTCATCATGGATATTGACCTATAATTTTCTTTCTTTCTTTCTTTCTTTTGTGATGTCTTTGCCTGGTTTTGGTATCAAGGTAATGCTGGACTCATAAAATGAGTTTGGGAGTTTTCCTTCCTCTTCAATTTTTTGGAAGAGTTGAGAAAAATAAGTTTCAGCTCTTCTTTGAATGTTTGGTAGAATTCACTGGTGAAACCATCTGATCCTGGACTTTTGTTTGTTGGGGTTTTTTTTATTACTGATGCATTCTCTTTACTAGTAATTGGTCTGTTCAGATTTTATATTTCTTCATGATCCAGTCTTGGAAGATTGTATATGTCTAGGAATTTATCCATTTCTTCTAGGTTGTCCAATTTGTAGGAATATAACTGTTCATAGTAGTCTCTTTTGATACTTTGTATTTCTTTGGTATCAGTTGTAATTTTTCCTCTTTCTTTTCTGTTTTTATTTATTTGCACCTTCTTTCTTTTTATCTGACTGAGTCTAGCTAAAGGTTTGTCAGTTTTGTGTATCTTTTCAAAGAACCAACTGTTAGTTTCATTGATCCTTTCATTGTCTTTTTCGTCTCTCTTTCATTTATTTTTGTTCTGATCTTTATTATTTCCTTCCTTCTACTAACTTTGGGCTTCATTTGTTCTTCTTTTTCTAGTTCCTTTAGATATACAGTTAGATCATTTATTTGAGATTTTTCTTGTTTCTTGAGGTAGGCCTCTATAGCTATGAACTTCCCTCTTAGAATGTTTTTGCTGAATCACATGGATTTTGGTCTGTTTATTTACATTTCATTTCTCTGAAGATATTTTCTGATTTCTCCTTTGATTTTTTCATTGACTTCTTCATTGTTCAGTAGCATATTTTAAAATCTCAACTCATTTGTGATTTTTCCAGTTTTCTTTTTGTAGTTGATTTCTGGTTTCATACCATTGTGTTTGAAAAAGATGCTTGATATGATTTCAGTTTTCTTAAATTTATTGAGACTTATTTTGTGGCCTAGCATATGACCTATCTTGGAGAATATTCCTTGTGTACTTGAGAAGAATGTATATTCAGCTGTTTGGGGAAGGATTGTTCTTTGTATGTAAATTACTTATCTCCATTTCCTTAAGTTTTTTTCTGGGGTTTTATCTTGGTTTTTTGTTTGTTTGTTTGTTTGTTTGTTTGTTTGTTTGAAACATATTCCTCTAGTTCCTCATTTTGTTTAACTCTCTGAGTTTGATTCTGTGGGTCAGGTGAAACAGCTATCTTTCTCAGTCTTAAAGTGGTGGCCCTGTGTGGGCAATGATCCTTACCATTTAACTTTGCTCTAGTCATTAGCTGTTTCTTGAATTGTCTCTCCAGTTGTTTCAGACTTATGGAGCCCAGAAACACAGTCCCTCCTGGCTACCAAAGCCTAGGACTCAAGGGGGATCCCTTGTGTGGACTGTGCATGGAAGGACTATGGGGAGGTAGAGTGCTGCCTGCGGGGGGCCTGCAGTAGTGGAATGGGGGGCTTTCACCTGCCTCTGGCAAGGCTGCAGCATCAGTGTGGTTGGGTGGGTGGGCACTAGCTGGGTAGATTGATAGTGCAAAAATAGCACCCACTAGTGCCAGCACTAGCAAAGTAGAGGAAGAATGCAAAAAAAATTTGCAGTTTTCTCTGGAGAGAGTTCCAACAGGCTTTTGCGTCTCTGGTGGAATTTTTAAGATTAGCAAGTGAATCTCCTTTGCATATGGTCTGTCTTTTCAAACTGCTGCTTTTGCCCTGGGCCCTGGGGTGAGTGAGTTTGTGTATGAGATCTTTAAGAGTAGACTTTCTATTCCCTACATCCCTATTCTCTTGGATTTAAAACCCATTGGTTTTCAAAACCAGATGTTTTGGGGGCTCATCTCTAGTACACATCCTGAGAATTGGGGTGCCTGATGTTAGACACAAATCTTTCTCTCCCTGGGAAGGAGTTCCACATTTGTGAGACCCTTCCTGATGGTGGGTCACTACACCCTGGTGGGGTTTTTGGTAAGACTAGGTCTCTGCTTCTGCTACCCATCTCAACATGGCCTTTTTATCCTTTGTTGTAGAGTAATTTTTCATCTAGTTATCAAGTTCCTTTCAGAGGGAATTGTTCCATATGTAGCTATAGATTTGTTGTATCCATGGGAGGAGGTTAGTTCAGGATCTTCCTATGCTGCCATCTTGAACCACCTCTGGCAAAGGTTGCTTTAAAATTCAGCTTAGGAATTAATAAATTTTCACTAGGGAAATCTTCCCTTTCTTTATTATTGATAAGGCTTATTTATTTAAAACAGTAAAAATAATGTTGATAAAGGTAAATAAAAGTTAGAAAATTATTGTTTCTAAATCAAAAGCCTAGAAAAACTTATTAGGTAGTTGAGAAAATATAATTTTTAGTATCTTTTATATTAATTGTGGAAGTACAGTGGAGAAATTGGGACTTGCACAGGTAAGTTATGACTACATCAACTAAGACAACTCCCCTAACTGACTCGTAACAATTGGTCTAACAACTTTTTACGCTCATGTATTATATATTTTTATAGAGTCTAGATTGTGCTTAGGAATTACAAAAACTAAAGGGAGATGCACAATTTAGTGAGAAAAAATGTTTATAGGGAACTCTTAATACTTTAATTGTGGGACTTGAGAGTTTAGGTTTTTATTAGTTTTGAACATAAATCCCAGAAGGGCACATGAGGTCATTTTGAAGCCTATATTTGCTGCTCAAAAGATCATGATCTGCCAAATTAAGTGAAAGGAAAAGGGGATCATCCTGGCCATGTCATTCATGCCTCATGGCACTGGAAACATCTGTTGGAGTTGGCAATGGGCCAATCAGGGACTTCTCCAAAAGCAAAGTCTAGTGACAACTTTTAGGAGGAAGAGATGAAACCATTTAGGGAAATTCTTATATAGTGTAGCATTTTTCTCATTTCTACTACAACATCATCTTTATAATCCTTTCACAAGTAATTTTATTTTTACCATTTAAAGAACATAAATTAAGCATTCATGATGAAATTTCCAGTAGTACAAATTAAATAGATGTTGAATTGTGTATTCTTTCATTTTTTTGAATTTGTTAATATATATGTTTCTAGCCATGAAAATGTAGGCCTTAAATTTTGACCCATTTTAGTTATAATATTTAGAATTTTTAGAGTTCTAACTACAGATAAGGCCAATAATGTTCTTCATAGAATAAAACAAAATGATCACATTTTTATCTGTACCTGGTTGTTTTTGTTTTAACCTTTATTTGTTATTTGAGTTTTTCTGGTATTTTATGTGAAAATGATTACAGATTCATTTATATTTATATACTAATAAATAAGTCCCAAATGTCAGGAGAGACAGCTCAGCCCCTCAGTTTATGTATCTTCTCACTCCTATTACAGATATTGAGCTTCAATGGAAACACTAGAATGTTCTTAATAACAACATAGTAATAAAATAGAAGTGTTTTTTTTAAAAGATTTTATTTATTTATTTGACAGAGAGAGACACAGCGAGAGAGGGAACACAAGCAGGGGGGAGTGGAAGAGGGAGAAGCAGGCTTCCCACTGAGCAGGGAGCCTGATGTGGGGCTCGATCCCAGGACCCTGGAATCATGACCTGAGCCAAAGGCAGACGCTTAACGATTGAGTCACCCAGGTGCCCCAGAAGTGGTTTTTAATAGTACTTTAAAACATTCATGAGATTAAATAATAGTCAAGTAGATTAATATATAAGTAATCTATCATGTTTCCAATACTGTGAGTGCAGTTGTTATAGAACTATAACAAAAAAGTAGCTTCACAAGAGGGGGGTAAAGATGGACCAAATTTAGGCTCATTTTAGCAAATTCCAGGAGATATATTATACTCCCACAATAAGAGAATAAAGTTGCATTCACAATGTAAAGAATACATTGTGCAATTAAACTAATACTGACAACATAAAATGTAGTTGACCTCTCAGGTTAACACGCAAGAGGATGGTCTTTTATCCGTTATAATATTAAGGGGGTAGAACTTTTGTTAATAAAGCAGGGGGCCTTCCTTTCCTGATAACCTCCTGATTTTTGGAAAGAAAACATGTGTACATTACATTTGTGTTTTTCTTCCTGTTTAGAGCCAAATGATGAGTTATGGATTGGCTTAAATGACATCAAGATTCAAATGTATTTTGAGTGGAGTGATGGGACCCCTGTTACATTTACTAAATGGCTTCGTGGGGAACCAAGCCATGAAAACAACAGGCAGGAAGACTGCGTTGTAATGAAAGGCAAGGTAAGGCAACTTTATTTGCTGATATCTAGCAAAAACCAGAGGGTATTTTTCTTCCTGCCTCACTCACTACATATCATCATTTTGATTGTTTCTAGTCTAGGTGATCTATCTATATTTCAATTGTTTAGCAAAGTCAAATTTTCAAGAGGACTAGAAAACCAACAGGCAGAAACTTTCAGTTCAAGGATGAAAGTAACCAGTAACCCATATTCATCTGGTTCCTGTGCTGGGTTCTCAGTGGCAATACATATAGCTTGACTTATCAAATGAGAGCTTTGGTTTTATTTTTGACTGGTCGCTCTGAGTAGATGTTCTTAGGTCTATTCTGGGTTCCACAATCTGCAGTCTGTGCTTGGAGAGCTACATTTGTTCTTTTAGGTTACATGGAGATGTCGCATATGAAAAGATGGCGTCCATGTCCTAAATATGACTTTAGTGACTGAAGAATATCATCAAATTATCTTTTGCTAATGGATAATGAACATGGTGGTTGAGAGGCTGGGTTTTGATGCATGGCTTATTCTCTCCAGAATAAGAGAGATGGCATGGCTTCTGAAACTTAATGGTTTCAGAAACTTAGTTTAACACTAAGTTTAACCTATTCAATCCTTATAGCCACCATTAAGCTGGGTACAATTGTATATAAGGCTATAAGGATTGAATAGGTTAATGCATATAACAAGCACAGTGACTGACCCAAACTTATTGTTCAGTAGGTATTAGCTGTTTCGTCATTGGGGTTGTTTTCATTGTGATTAATTGAAAGCTTAAGAAAAAAGTAGGTGTTAACTATTGAAAGGATAGGCAGAAGTGTGTCCTAGGAAGAGGAAACCAGGAAGCATCGTTCTTGTAAAGAACTGAAAGACAATATGGCAGAAAGCCCAGAGTTAGAGGTGGAAGGGTGGGTAGGAACACTAGCGAGTGTTGAGGTGGAGAAAATATGCCTTAGCCCAGGAGTGGCAAGAACAATTTTTCAATTTAGAAATATTACTCTGGCTGAAAGTTGAGTACCCGATGGCAGTGGGTTGCAACTGAGTGATAAATGAGGGATCAGAGGCAGACAATATAGAAAACATTTTTCAATAGTTACATGAGGGAGAGGAGAGGCCATTTTGATGTGAAGTCTCTCAGGAAGGGGGAACAGGTAGAATCTGAAGCTGAGCGGGAAGTAGAGCCTTAGATCCAGGAGGACAGTCATTAATATGAATTGGAAAAGGGAGGAGAGATGACTGGTTTTGGGGTGTTTTCAAGTTTGGTGTGTTGGGCAAGGGAGTTTTTCTGGATGGCTCTCTATGTACTTGGTTAACTTGAAAACAGACAACAGGAGAGGCTGCGTGTAGACCTTCTTTTGGCACCATCACTTCAAGGCTTACAAACTTTTTTAGTTTCTCTCTAGATTCCTCTACACAGTGGTGGGGACAGCCAAAATATAAAAACATATTGGGGGTCTGCAATCTCTTTTCACATCTTTGTAGCCAGAACCAAATTTGCTGTTGACTTATAAAATGTCAATTTACCTTTCCTTTCAGAGATGCCATTTTTCTCTTAAGAACTTTTGTTTTCCTTTCCTGAGGCCCAATTACAAGAAAACAGTCTCAGAGTCAAACAACTGATAATCAAATATTTTTTTCTCTTTGCTTTCTGCAGGATGGGTACTGGGCAGATCGGGCCTGTGAGCGACCTCTTGACTACATCTGTAAGATGAAATCTCAAACCCAACCCTCGGGAACAGTGGAGGTAGAACAAGGCTGCCAAAAAGTAAGTATTGAGCATGCACAGTAAGTTCAGACCTCAAAACATTATGTGATATCTTGGATTTATTTTTTGGCAGCAGAAGAGTTTTATTATTGTCATAGCCAAGTGTTCTAGCTGTTTAGATGTTCAACAGGTTCTTGTTAGGGTTTGGCATCATTGTTCTTCCTGAAGGCCTCTTTGAGTGTTCTCTACAGTTACCATGGGTGCATGTGGTCAGCAGACTTTCAGAACACCATGGGAATTCTCCCACCCCAATGGGGGAGCGAGAACAGAGAATAAAACCACACACGCAGGGAGCCTGGTGAGGGTAATGAGATTCAGGTGGGTTATGGTCATGGAAGAAAGGTCACTGAAGCCTTGGTAGTTGATGATCCATCCTATGGGTTGTAGAAACATTTCCAGTAGATAACCATTAAGTTTCAGATAGCAAACTATCCTGTCATTTTCTCCATTTATAAGGACGTCCTCCATTGAGGACGCTGCTTCTGATGGGGATTCCTCCCAATAGATCCCTGTAGCAAGAGGCGGGAGATCAAACTAGCTGGTGGTAGCCAGCAGTAACCAGTTACACTGAATAAAGCCATGCCATCTTAGTATCTATCAATCTTGCCTGTACCTCAGTACTACCTCCCTCTAGCTCTTATAATTCTTTGAGGTTGAAGTAAATGATCTCTTTGAAACAATTTCTAACAGCATAAAGAAACTACAAAATACAGGGTGTATGGTTATCATTTTCCTGTTTAACTGCTGAGTTGCTTGTCTTCCTCTTTTTTCCTTTCTCACTTCTCTTGGATAAAAATAAAGTAGAAACTAATTTTCTTTCCAAGCATGTCATGTTGTGATCAGATCATCCTGTCACAAACACCAGAAGGCTGAGAGTTCATGAAACATAATTTAGGACTGTCCAAATAAATCATCAAGAAACATCAAGCAGACACAAAATCAGAGACTGTTAGAGATATAGGGGATCTTTGTGATAATTGAAATCCCCCCTTTAATTTTTATGTTCTGGAAATTCAGCCCAGAGAAGCTATGACTTTCTTGGAGTGACAGAAGCAAGGCTAGAACCCCGGTCTCCTGACCCCACATCTCTACGCTGAAACTAATGGGTTCCCTACCAGTGTATTTACATATTCTTTGCCTAATCATATGGATATACGAGTGAGTGTATATTATTGTAATTTTATATAAAGAAGAAATAATCCTTAAATGTTATTACTTCTATACAATTGATCAAAGTTTGTATACATGTAACAGTTTATATAGATAATAAGTTATATATATATAGTCTAGTAATTGTCATATCTACAATGTCTGATAAAATCCAGTTTAATCAGTAGGGTGGTAATAAGAAAAATAAGACAATATCCATAACTCTTTGTTGAGTGTAGTTACTATGCTGCCAATGATCTTAAAGGATAAATATTATGTTCCTAATTAGACAGAAGGGGAAACTGAAGCTCAGAGGCATTAAATAATTTGGCCAGTTTAAAAATACCTGCTGCTGCGTTCTACATGGAGCACTGGGTGTTATGCACAAACAATGAATCATGGAACACTACATCTAAAACTAATGATGTAATGTATGGGGATTAACATAACAATAAAAACATTTAAAAAAATAATAATAAATTAAAAAAAAGGAAAAAAAAACCCTGCTGCTGTAGGTTGCTTTCCTCAGAGGGCTGGGAAGACTCGAACAACAACCATAAAAATCCACTCACTAGCTAAGAAAAATAACAAGACTTTTTTTTCTTTCTTTTTTTTTCTGTCTGGGCCTGGGCACTCGGTGATGTGGGGACCTTTTTGAGAATTCAAAACCATAGGCGTGTTATAAAGATCTGGGGTTCAGTTTTCAATTCACTGCTACCTTTGTGGGATATCTGGGGCAAAGTGGTCCTGAGTCTCTGAGATTCCAGGATGTCTGACAGATGCAAATGTTAAGCTATTTTATACAGAAGCTCCCTTTTCCAGGCTGAGGAGGAATCCCATGGATGAGTTTGAAATCTGAAATTATAAAATCTACTACCAGGAGCTTTAGATGGTAGGATTAATGGATGTGACATTCACATGAATGTGTTTTTAAATAGAGAAATGAAAGGTGAACTTGGAACCCTGGACCAACGAACCAAGTTTTCTTATCGAGTGCTTTCATTATGATTCACTTCCAAATATTTTTAATTTCCATTAAGATTTCTTTGATCCTTGGGGCGCCTGGGTAGCTCAGTTGGTTGGGCGACTGCCTTCGGCTCAGGTCATGATCCTGGAGTCCCGGGATCGAGTCCCGCATCGGGCTCCCTGCTTGGCGGGGAGTCTGCTTCTCCCTCTGACCCTCCTCCCTCTCATGCTCTCTGTCTCTCATTCTCTCTCTCTCAAATAAATAAATAAAATCTTAAAAAAAAAAGATTTCTTTGATCCTTGAATTATTTAGGTGTGTGTGTGTGTGTGTGTGTGTGTGTGTGTGTGTGTGTGTTGATATTGGTTGGGGGTTTTGGTGGTAATGATGGGAATTTTGTTTTTCAGTTTCTAAATAATTAGAGACTATTGATTTCACTGCACTGTGGATCATAGAGAGTTTTGGTTGTTGTTACTTGTTGAGACTTTATGGTCTAGTTCATAGTTTTTGTAAATAATCAGTGTGCTTGAACAGAATGATCTTTGCTTGTTCAGTTCAGGGTCCATATATGTTGACTAGGAAAAAGCTTAACAATTTATATTATTTTAGATTAATATTGCCACAGAAGCTATCTTTTGCTTGGTATTTCCCTAGAATCTCTTTTTCCAACTAATTGCTTTTAATTATTCTGTGTCATGGGATGGCTCTTGTAAATATATATCGACATTTTTATTTTTTATCTCATTTGAGGAACTCTGTCTTTTTATTGGCAAACTTGAGTTCAGACTTTTTTTTTGCATACTGATACTGATATATTTGCATTTGTTTCTACCATCTTATTTTGAATTTTATTTTATTTACTGTTCTGATTTCTTTTCTCTCTTGTTTGTCCTGTCCTGCATTCCACTGGTTCTATTGAATGTTTTGATCCCATTTTCCTCTTCTACAGGTTTAGAATAATACATTCCACTTTTTTTTTTTAATGGTTAACCTTGGGTTTTTTTTTTTTTTTTTAAAGATTTAATTTATTTATTTGAGAGAGAGAGAGAGAGGTCACAAGCAGTGGGGAGGGGTAGAGGGAGAAGCAGGCTCCCTGCTGAACAGGGAGCCGGATGCGGGACTCAATCCCAGGGATCATAACCTGAGCTGAAGGCAGACGCTTCACCGACTGAGCCACCCAGGCGCCCTAACCTTAGGTTTTTAACATACAATACTGACTTGAAGTTAATCAGTATCTCTCTCTGCTTCCTGAACAAAATGAAGTTTATTATTCCACGTAAACATTAACATTTTTTTTTATCTTGGAAATAATGTTAGACTCAGAAGGAACTGAAAAAGAAAGTACAGAGAATTCCCTGTACCATATGCTCTCCTCCCTGCAGTGAGAACTTAGGTAACTAGAGTTCAAACAGCTATGTAATTGACATGGGTACAGTATATTAAGGAAACTATACATCTTGTTAATTTCCCATTCCTTAACTTCCCACCTGCAATTAGTTATCTCTGCTATTCATACAGACATTTAGACCTGGATTCACTAAGACATTTATTGGTTTCTTTGTTCAGTGTGACTTTCAGGCTGTTTATTCCTCCTGACTTAAAATTCCTTCTTGCCAAAGTAAATCTTTTCGTGATTTTTTTTCACTGGTGATATGGGAGTGGAACACTTTCTGTCTTTATCTGAAAATGTTCTGATCCTCCTCACCTTGCATAATAATTTAGGTAGGTTTTAAAATGCTAGGTTGACAGCAATTTTCAGACAGCGCTGTGTATATATCATTTCATTTTCTCCTGGCCTTTATTTTTTGCCATTGGAATTCCTGTTATTAGGCTAATTTTTCTTTTTTAAAAGTGGGTACTCTATTTTCTCTCTGATTGATTTTAAGATCTACTAATTGTCATTCTGCAGGCTTTTAGTACAATATGTTGAGATTTGGATTAATTTTCTTTTGTTTGGTACTCATTGTGTTTCATTTTTAGAATTTGTCTCTTTTAATTCTTGAAAATTATCAGTCATTAATTTTATTTGATGATTCTGAAACTTTTCTTAGGTTGATTTTCAACCTTTTCATTCTATTTTTTGTTTTCTCTCCATCTTTAAAAAATCTCTTTTCATATGTTCATCTCTCTGTTACATTCATTCAAATGACTAATCTTTCTGAAACCATATTTTCTATATTTAATCTGGCCCTTGAGTTTTTAACTTTATATTTTTCTTTTCTAGAAATTCTATTTTTTGTGTGTTCAGATCATCTTGTCCTTTGTTCAGAGCATTTTGATCTTTCATTATTGATTTTCCTTCTTTTGTCTTCTTTTGTTAAATCATCTGAAACTTGTTTTTTGTTTTTTAAAGATTTTATTCCTTTATTTAAGAGAATGAAAGAGAGTACATGTGGGATGCAGGGGCAGAGGGAGAAGAAAAGCAGACTCCCCACTGAGCAGGGAGCCCGATGTGGGACTCGATCCCAGGACTCTGAGATCATGACCCGGACTGAAGACAGATACTTAACTGACTAAGCCACCCAGGCACCCCTGAAACATGCTTATATATATATTTTTTTTTTTTCCAGATTGTTTTATTATATTACATTGCTGTCTTTCCCTTAAAATGAGCCTCATGTGGTTTGTAATTTTTGGCTATGATTAGTCCCCATCCCATCCCCACCCTAAGCCTCAAATGTCATAGTCTTATGTGACCTGTGTTGTGGAAATATTTCTATTGTGTGGTTCTGCATTTTACTTTTCTGAGTGCCTAGGAATTTCTCCTTTTGTAGACAAGATTTATTTTATGTTTTTGGCTGTGGATTCTAGTACAATGTGAATAGTGTCAAATTGGAACCAGCACCCATCTCTGGCACAGAATCCATATTTATTTATTTATTTTATTTATTTTTTAAAGATTTTATTTATTTATTTGACAGAGAGAGAGAGACAGCGAGAGCAGGAACACAAGCAGGGGGAGTGGGAGAGGGAGAAGCAGGCTTCCCACCGAGCAGGGAGCCTGATGCGGGGCTCAATCCCAGGACCCTGGTATCATGACCTGAGCTGAAGGCAGACGCTTAACAACTGAGCCACCCAGGAGCCCCCAGTATTTATTTTTAACAGAGGATTTTTTTTTCCCCTGCACCTAGAACCCCAGGCAGATGACAAGAATCTGCTATTGTCTGGTTTTGTGAATAGAGTTTTCTCAGTCTCCTTTCCCATAGGGGCTCCCCTTAGTGGGTATCATCTTTTTTTAAAAAAAGGATTTATTTATTTATTTGAGAGAGAGAAAGAGAGAGTGAGCATGAGCAGGGGGAGGGGCAGAGAGAGAGAGAGAATCCTGAAGCCAACTCCCCAGTGAGCATGGAGCCTGACGTGGGGCTTGATCCCAGGACCCTGAGATCATGACCTGAGCTGAAATCAGGAGTCAGCCGCTTATCTGACTGAGCCACTCTGGCGCCGCAATGGGGATCATCTTTATGTAAGGACTTCAGTTCCATTTCCCTGCCTCAAGTGGGCTGATGGACAAATACCCTCATTTGTGTGGACATTAGTACCCCTTCCTCTAGAGCCTAGTATCCTAGTCTAGGTCTGGTACATAATGGGGCAACGATAGTCTTGGCTTGAGCATTTCCCATTCTAGAGTTTTAGTTTTCTATATGTTTTTGGTATCTGAAGATTTCCTCAAATATGGATTTTTTGTTTATTGTTATGTTTTTATTTAGCATTTCCATGTGTTTGAAGTATGGGAGAGAAACCATGCCGAATCACGTTGCCAGGAGTTTGATAAGTATTGTCCTAGGACCAGGTGACACAGCTTTATAGTCACTACCTACTTTTGGCTTCAGTAGGAAACTAGGTCTGCTACTCGGCAAACTATTTCCTGTGGTTCCCTATTCTAATACGGAAATCTTAGCCATTCTGTTCAGGTTCCTCAGTATGCATTTCACAAATCACTTTTGTTGGAAAATGTATCAGGAGGGGAGAGAATGAATGCCCTGACCCATTTTGTGTCATAAGAGGAACAATGTACTACTGTTTTCTTTATTCATATAAATATTTTTCATTGCATTTCAAATTTTCCGTATTTGGGTTCTCTACATACTTCTGTGATTTATAAATGTATGTTTCATGATATGTGTCATGATAGTGCAATTATTAAAATAATATTATTAAATTAATATCCCTGATAATCTGCTTGATAACATTAATAGGGCTGGAAAAGACATGGCTTCTACTGCTATTTGATTGGACACACACTTTCAACATTTATGGAAGCAAATCAAACCTGTATAAATGAGAAGGCTTACTTAACAACTGTTGAAGACAGGTATGTAACTATTTTAATTTTATTTGAATGTATGTCAAATAATGAAATGTTTTCAGAGAAACCTAAATATCAACACACTCTAAATTTCTGTAAATTTCTCTAAATTCTATAAATCAACATGCTCTAAATTTCTGTACATCTTGAGGTATGGCTTGCAAAAGTAGGAGCATTAAAAATCATATCCTTATTTGGATTCTTCATTGCAGCACTATAAAATATTTTGTTCCTTTTAGAACTATAAAGCAATATTCAGAACAGTTCATTAATATTCTAGTAAATATAGTTTGTGGATCTGACTTTTTTTCTGATCTAGTATATATCAAATTTTTTCAAGAAGGGGAACTAAGTAAAATTTATTAGTTCAAAAATGCCGCTTTCTATCTTTACCAGTATCTCCACCAAAAAATGTGGTAGAGAGATTTACTGAATATTTTGTTATTCCTTTACATTATTCTGGGTTTTTGTTGCTGTTGTTTGTTTTTGTTTTTGTTTCCTTTTTTTTTTTTTTTTTGCTTTGCTAGGTTTGTTAGACTGATAGGTCCAGAAAAATCAAAATCAAATAGACATAGAGCATTTTATATAACTTTTTGACTTCTAGAGTCCCAACCATCTTTGAGGTTTTAGTTTTTATTTATTTTTCCCTTAATCTTTGCAAAGCACTGGATTAGGCATGGAATAAACTTAAAAGAAATTTTAAAATGTGCATTTGACTTGTAATAAAAAGGTAAAAAGGTATCTAGTTTTAATACAATAAGTTATATCTATTGGCCTTTCAAGGCATACCCAATAAAATGTAAAGAATGCTATTGATATGAAAAAATCCTTTGATAAAACCAAAAAAAGGAAGATATAGAATTTGTATAGTCTTTGTAAAAGAGCTTATAGTTCAACCATATCCTTTTTCATGTACAATTAAATGTCTAATATATTGTAGCACACATATAATGCTAATGCCTGAAAATCTGAACGTAGATAATTTTTATCTTATGACAAGATGAACTTTACATCTTTAAGTACTATGGGAACATATTCTTAGCTGCCCTGTAATTGATCTTTTGGTTTATTGGAGCAGAGATTTCCCTACATTTTATATTTTAGGTTTGTTTTGCTTTGTGTTTTCTTGATATTTATATTCAGGAGCTCACTAACTCTGTGGTTAAATTTGTTTCTAGACATTTGAGAAAAATTGAGTTTAGGACTTTTAAATTTTTTTGTTTGTTCCATTTAGGGAATGAAATTACTCAGATTAGGGTCATATAAATGTTCTGTTATGGTAACCTCTACATTTCCCTCTCTGCTCTCTCTGGAGTCATCTACCTCTCTTTGTTCCTGGAAACTTTGAGTCTCACTTTTTTTTTTTTGCTCCAAAGAAAGATTTTTGCCTACATTTGCTGCCTTATTGTGTAATGTTTGTCTGTGAAGACAAACTTTGGTTGCTTTACTAACCAAACTGTGTCATTACCAGATTATGCCAAATCCATGGATGAGATCCAAAGGGACAGAAAATGTGGGACTCTGCTCCCAGTTCTTTCTAGAGATTGAATCTCTGCCTCTCTATTTTTCTCAATAATTTTCTCTTCTGTTTCAGACCTGAGCTGAGAGAATAAAATTGAGGGGGAAATCTGCACAGATTTTTCTATCTGTATCATCCTTGATAATGTTATGACCTTACGATTTACTTAACAAGAACTGTGTAGAGCATTTGAAATATTTGGAAAGTGGACTAATTTTTTAAACAATGTCTTTTGAAATGCTGTAGTTTTCTCCTTTGCCATTTCAGAATTCTTTTACATTTTGAGGAAGGGCAGCGGGGCTGGTGAGGAATAGAGAGAAATGGTTTGAGTATATTTGAATGATTTTATTCAGTAGGCTCTTTGGTATTTCCCCCTCGTTTCCTTAGTAGAAATTCGCGTAATTTAAATGACCTATCCACATAACACAAGATGTTTGGATTACCAACTAAATCATAACTCAAACATACAACTGAGATACCTTTCATGTGGCTAATTGGAAAAATTCACATTTCTAAAATTTAGTTTTTTTTTCTTAAGATATGAACAAGCCTTTCTGACTAGTTTGGTTGGATTGAGGCCTGAAAGATATTTTTGGATAGGACTTTCAGATGTGCAAAACAAAGGGACCTTTCAGTGGACCATTGAGGAAAAAGTTCAGTTCACCCACTGGAATTCAGATATGCCAGGTATGTGCAGTGCTTGGGGCTGAGGTTTTCATTCACCCTGCAAGTCCATTATCCTTCCATGTACCTTTCCAGATAGATTGTGTGCATTAATTATGTTCTCAGCATTTTATATTTCATTCTCTCTCTCTCTCTTTTTTAATTTTCTAATTAGTTCACATTGGTCTGAGAAAACAGGGAAGATAAAACTACTCATTGTCTGCTACTACTCTGCTTGAAAAATATTTAGGAAATCCTAAATGGCCACAGATATTCCAAGTGGTTAGCTTATTTCTGTATACTTAAAATTATATGAAAGAGATTTAAAACTTTCGAGTGCAATGATGAATGGAACTCTTAGTGGGCTTCTGTGGTGGGACAAGGAGTCGTGTGCGGTTCCACATGGAACGCATTATTCCACTGTCTTGTATGTACCGCCTTGTTTAGGCTTTTATATATCCTGGATTTTATTTTATCCTTATAAGAAACCTGCCAGGTAAGTTGAAGTACCTTCATTTTAAAGATGTGGAAGCTAGAACTCAGAAAATGTATGTGACTAGAAATGCTCCAAGCGTGGATTTAGGCTAGTCCATGTGATTCCCAAATCTGTGTCACTTGCCCAAACACCACCGTACCTCCCTATTAGTTTAAATTTGCCTTCCCTAGGAAATAGTTCTGGAAATAGCCTCTGAAATATGGTTTACCTTCTTTATACACTGATATCACAGCATATGACATTATTCAGTGTGACACCATCCGGAAATTTTATACCCTTTATAGCAAATATTTTGTTGTGTCTTCGCTAAAAGCTAAAGCAAGACCTTTAGCTCAAGTGCATGAATTTACTACTTGGCCTCATAAGTCTTAATCTTCAGAAGTCCTTTTAATTTGTATTCTCAAATTATGGACAAATAAGGAAAATAGATAATAATTTGGATAGTGTGATTCTTGGTGAATTACTGAATGTTCTGAAAGGCAGTACGATCTCAGTTTATTTTAAAATTAACTGGGCAGGATATTAAGAACTGAGTATACACTTTTTTTTTTTTTTAAACATCAGTAGGAGGGGTAATTCTTACTCTCTAGGCCAAACTCCTTATTTTTACTGGTGTTGCTCATTCAGCAGTGGGACTCTGAGAGATTAATCTTGGAATGTCCTTAGGGAATAAAAATGGATGAAATCAAAGCCATAGAGGATCAGAGATCTTAGAGAAAATGTTTTGGAAAAGATGTACCTCCCCAGAACTTTGAGAGTTACCTCTAAACACTTAATGTCCATTAAGAGAATAATAATAAAAGATGATCTCATTCTAGCAGCAAAGACTCCTGCTGTTTTCAAAGTTCCATCTTAATGAATTACTATTAGGAAATAATCACAACTGTAAAACAGATTTATAAATTATTAAGCTGACTTTAGTCCTCATTTTATGTACCTTTTTATCCACTCAAGCTGGCCCTCATGACAGCTCTGTAAGGTAGGTAGTGATACTTGCATTTTAAGGTGAGGAAACAAGTCCAAGGTAGTTGCATATTTAATGAATAACTAAAATCTCTACCTCAGTTGTATTTCATTTTGGAGTGTGTGAAGAACTTCTGTTCTGAGAGACCTACAAGGGCCCTGTGGGGGGAAAAATGGCTTTTAAAAAAATTAAACCACTATTTTTGCCACTATGGTTAACTTTATCATACTAAAATTATTATATTGTTAAATATCTATATGGGGGACACCCTGACAGATGTCAGAAATACAAAATGTTATCAAAACCCTGACATAGGGGATCAAAATTCTGATAGGGATGTAGGCCACACAAATAAAAGGTAAGTAACAGTTCAGAATAGCATAAATGAATTGCCAAATGCTGCCGGATTTCTCCTCTGTATTTTCTCTTCACATGCAGACTTTTTTTTTTAAGAGAAAGATTTTATTTATTTATTTGTCGGAGAGAGAGAAAGAGAGCACAAGCAGGGGTAGTGGCAGGCAGAGGGAGAGGGAGAAGCAGACTCCCCACTGAGCAGGAACCCGATGTGGGACTCCATCCCAGGACCCTGGGATCATTACCGGAGCTGAAGGCAGACCTTTAGCCAACTGAGCCACCCAGGCGCCCCTCTTCACACTCAGACTTTACCATGTAGTTTCACAGTCTGGTTTGTCCCGTCTTCTGGGAACATGATCAGCCATCAGTAGCACCTGTTAAGTGAATTCTACTTTACGTATTTAATACAGGGCGGAAAACAGGATGCGTTGCCATGAGAACTGGAGTTGCAGGGGGCTTGTGGGATGTTTTGAGATGTGAAGAAAAAGCAAAATTTGTGTGCAAACACTGGGCAGAAGGAGTCACTCGCCCGCCGGAGCCCACGACAACTCCCGAACCCAAATGTCCAGAGGATTGGGGCACCAGCAGTAAAACAAGCTTGTGTTTCAAGGTGAGTATCGACTGCTAAGCTAATGAAGAATGTGGAATATGTTTCGGCCTAAAGAATCACGTGAGGAGTTAAAACAGAACCCAAAACCACGGTGCTCAGGCTCAACCAGTAGAAATTCTAATTTTATTAATCTGGAAGGGGAGCCGGGTTTCAGTTTTTGAAAAAGCTCTCCTTGGATGCATGCTAATGACCAACTGCATTTCGACCCACAGACACTCACGGAAGCTTTCTTCACACGCTTTGCCTTCATCACCCTCCCTCTGTCTCTCCTCTCTCCCAAGCTTCCTTGCCTTAGTCTGAGCTCCCACCTCTTTGCATCTTAATGAAACTTTCTGGTTCCCCTCCTGCTCTCCCACTGCATTTCATTTTGCCCTGTTCTTAGAGCCCAAGGGCTTAGGTAAGTGCATGATCATGCCACATAGCATCCTAGAGGTAATGCTCCATTGTTCTAATTTAACCCCTGGTTGTTACGCCTGCTGGGAGAGTGAGGCTTGGCTAGGGATGGGCACTTGGCTGTTCTGGGCCCTTTAAATGATAATTTGATATTCTGCTATCATTTTATCCATTCCAAGGTCACACCATCCATTTTCTCCTTAGGGAGTCAAGTTGACCAAAACAAATGAGACAAAAACCTCAATGAATTATGCATTGGGGTGTTTTTTTCACTCTTGTAAGGCATATCCTTTCTTGAGAAGGTTAGATTTAGTCATATACAGAAATGTGCTTATCTACTGCTTGATGATACTCTTCTCTAGTGTCCCACTCTCAGGACCTCTTTTATTCAGTCCCTTTGGTGGCATATGGCCATGGCATGCCTTGTAAGATAGGGAAGGTTGAGGGAAAACTTGAATTACTAACATGTATCAGAATGAGGGTATTTAGTCTTCTGTAACTCAAGGGGTGTGGCTAGTTGGGTTAGTCACTCCCACTACTAGCCATAGAGATAGCTAACCTGTTCAATTCTGATTAGCCAGTCTGGGCTAAACACATAATTTACCTAGAAGGGAATGTATAGGGCCAAGACAGGAGAGGCTTTTGTAAATGGGTTAATTGAGGATGAACACAAAGCAAATCAGGTGTTTATTGTGACATCAGGAAACTTTGGAATTAACTACACAAAGACCAGTTTCATCCTGTACACAGCCATTCCCCCGAGGGTGGTAGGCTGTGGAGATTTGTTGCAGGATTTTGAGAGAAGTGGCAGAATTCTCCAGAGCTGGGAAGTGAACAGGGTTCTGGTAGAGATGTTATCCAGGTGGATATTTCAACAAATCGGAATATGTGCTTCACTAGAAATTTATATAGTTTTAGAGGTGCTTAGGTAGGGTTTGTTTGGAAATACGTGGACCATCCTTGTACATATTAAGATAGGGAAGTTATTAATAAAATTTAGGTGATAGTAAATTTATTTAAGAAAATAAAATCTTACATCACAGTCAAGCAGGTTGAGGCTCACGGGAGTCTTGGGAGTTACTGATGTGGAAACTTGCTCAAGGTACTTTTGTCTAGATGGCTTAAGTTAAGGTCAAGGTGAAGATTGCCTTGGGTTGCTTGGTGACAGCTGGGCAGCCATAGTCCGTTGGGAGCAAATCCCATTTCCCACAAGCTTGTGATGGTGGGGACCATGACTCATGAGAAACAATCAATGAAAATTACAAAAGTTGGTGGATACAATGGACTCCTATACTATTTGCATACAGATAGGTATTTCCCAGTCTGGGATTTCATTTCACTGCAGACCTCTGGATAATATGAGATATTCCCTAATTTATATAATCTATTAAATTTAGTTCAGTTTATAACTTTTTTAAATGCTTTGCCAAATAAGTGTCTTTTGTGGCATGTGCTCCAATAGTTGTTAAAATATGCAACTCTAAGGAAAAAAGACAAGACCTAAAGGACACCAACAACAAAGTATTGAAAGACTGCCAGGTTATTCATTGTTTAAGCTAAATAGGATAACAAACTGTGGCATAATTTTTGTTTGCTTGGAAGTTTTTTCCTCATTTATGTTTACTTTCTCTGTATCAAAAGTTTTTTGGGGCCTCTGGCTAGCTCAGTCAGTTAAGTGTCTGGCTCCTGATCTCAGATCAGGTGGAACCTGCTTGAGAGTCTCTCTCTTCCTCTCCCTCTGCCCCTCCCCTCCCCCTGCTTGCACATGCTCTCTCTTTCTAAAAATAAATAAATTAATTAAATAAATAAAGTTCTTCTTTCTTTCCCATCTCAGTGCTACTTTTCACTTTAACCAAAAACTAACCCATATGCCTGAAACTTCTAAGATTTTAATCTAATTTCTCCTTTGCTATAAAATGCTTTTATTTTCTAAGGTTTTCTCAACAAAATATAATCCCATACCTTTTGTTACCCAAATACTCCTAAATTGATTTTCAACCAAATTGCTTTGCACCATAGCAGTGTCTTACTTTCTATTGAACGAAATCTCATCAAAAGTAAATAATTATTTCTCTTGATTTGATAAGCAATCGAGTATAAAATAACTTCTGAAACTATATCATCTTTAGCTGTTTGCAAAAGGAAAACATGAGAAGAAAACCTGGTTTGAATCTCGAGATTTTTGTAAAGCTCTGGGCGGTGACCTAGCTAGTATCAATAATAAAGAAGAACAGCAAGCAATATGGCGATTAATAGCGTAAGTGTCTTTTCTGTATAATACTCCTTTCTTTTACCTATTTGGTGCTAATGATGTTGAGAAAATTCTTGTATTTCTGAAATTGTTGGCTCAAAATGCTACTTTAAGTGCCTATATTATATTCCAAAACCATAGGAACTTTTTGTCTGGTTTCACTTCCAAATGCTTTCATTTTATAGGTATAAATCCTGTGATGAATTGCTCTATAAAAGTACAAGACACTCAATACATGTTATTAAATGAATAGATGAATTACTATCTTTCGGTGCTTTATAATTATGTATTCTCAAACGGGGTCTTGTTTTCAGTATATTTATGGGCTATACCAAAATGCAATTGCATAATGCTTATATTTAGTCATTGAATCTCATTACCTGGTTTGGAAGATAACTTTCAAATTTGATTAGCTCTTATAGGTAACCAGACTTGTTTCATCCAATAGTATAAGCTCTCTTTATGTCTTGTAAATTGCAGGGCTAGCGGAAGCTATCATGAACTGTTTTGGTTGGGATTGACATATGGAAGTCCTTCAGAGGGCTTTACTTGGAGTGATGGTTCTCCTGTGAGTAATTTGATTTAATACATCATTTTCTTGCTTTATCCTCTATTTATTTTGATGTTATCCTTGGGCTTAATCCAAATTTTTGGTAAAACAGGTTATTATGATAGCTAGAAACATTTTTCTAGGCAAAAGTCAGTGTTATTTTGGATCATTAATCTGCTCCTGCCCTGATAGAGTTCTCCTGTTCACCCAAGGTATAAGCACGGTGGAATGGTGGACTGGATGAAAAAAAATTAGAAAACTCATTTCACTAGTTTAAATAAAATAATTTTTTCATTCTATCATGCAAAATTGGTGTGTAAGTAGTTAAACTTCTTAAAAATTGAGTCCTAAACAAGTGTTGGCGAGGATGTGGAGAAAATGGAACCCTTGTGCACTGTTGGTGGGAATGCAAACTGATGCAGCCACTGTGGAAAACAGTATGGAAGTTCCTCAAAAAGTTAAAAATAGAAGTACCCTATGCCCCAGCAATTGCACTACTGGGTATTTACCCCCCAAATACAAAAACACTAATTCAAATGGATACATGCACCCCTATGTTTATTGCAGCATTATTTACAATAGCTAAACTATGGAAGCAGCCCAAGTGTCCATTGATAGATGAATGAGTAAAGAAGATGTGGTGTGCGTATATATCTATATACAATGGAATACTATTCAGCCCTAAAAAAGAATGAAATCTTGCATTTATAACAACATGGATGGAGCTAGAGAGGTAATGCTAGGTGAAATAAGTCAGTCAGAGAAAGACAAATACCGTATGATTGCACTCGTATGTGAAATTTAAGAAACAAAACAAACAAGAGAAGGAAAAAAAGAGAGAGAAACAAAAACCAAGAAACAGACTCTTAACTATGGAGAACAAACTAGTGGTCACCAGAGGGAAGGTGGGTGAGGGGATGGGTGAAATAGGGGAAGGGGATGAAGAGCACACTTACTGCAATGAGCCCTGAGTAATGTGTAGAACTGTTGAATCACTATATTGTACATGTGAAACTAATATAACACTGTATGTTAACTATACTGGAATTAAAATTTAAAACTTAATATAAAAATTGAGTGTTTTGTAGCTTCTTATAGATCAGGAGATCTGGAAACAACTTTCGAGAATCCACTGGTAACCACTGGGCCTTGTCAGCCTTCCCCATTCTCAGGAATGGAGAAGTGAGAGGCTCAGGGACATGCTGGCAACATTTAGTGGTCTAGTCATCCCAGGAAGTGATTTGATGTAATTTCAGTTCTACCTCCTCTTATAAACAATCAGCAGCTTTTCAAGGCACTTGAGTAAACTTATTTATTTGATAGCTCCATTGACACTTGGATTTCATATTGCTATTTCTGCAAAATGCTTTGTCTAAAACTCTGTTGGCTCTAATTTCCATACTGAAAACTGCAAAGGGGACCTGAACCCATTGATTTCCTCTGTTAATTTAGGTGAAGTGTGGTAGCTTTGTTAGCAGTATTTTGTAAGTCTTTTTTCTTTTATAAGAAGAACTAATTATACTTCTCTATCCTACCTTTCTAATGAAGAGAAAGTTTCCAACATCACACTGAAACACGAATTAATTAATTAATTAATTCTTAATTCCTTAAGAATTAGGGATATTAGAGATTGAGGAATTCCCAATACTGAGAAGTGGGGCTTTTTTTTTTTTTTTTTGCCAAGTTTTTCCTATATATGAATACCACTTTTGTGGCCCTGAATCTATTCTATCAATAAGACCAAAGAAGATTTTATAATCATTAATAGCATATTCTCTTCAACTTTGAAAGTTTCCATGTAATTAATGAAAGCTATTTCTTTCCCACCCATTTTCATAAACCTTGCTTTCAAAACCAAGTTATTGCAAAGAAAAGTAAATAGATTTTAAAAAAAATGTTGATATACCTTTCCTTTCTTATTGGATAAACGATAGGAAATGGCCTGATATAAATGATTAACAGTTGCAATGTAATGTTTCGGACATAGGTTTCATATGAAAATTGGGCTTATGGAGAACCCAACAATTATCAAAATGTCGAATACTGTGGTGAATTGAAAGGTGACTCTGGTATGTCCTGGAATGATATTAACTGTGAACATCTCAACAACTGGATTTGCCAAATACAAAAAGGTATGGTAACCTGTCCTTTATTTTATCTTACATTGGAGAACGAACCTCCTGATATCCCAATATTTTCCCTTTATGAGCAGAACCAAACAAACAAAATCACAAAATAAGGGAACTGGCAGGGGACATCGTTCACAGGATAAGAATGAAGTCACTGAGCACAGATAAATGTTCCAAAGGAACAGAAGATCAAAAGGCCACCCGGGAATCCTGGACAAGAGTCACGTCCTCTGAAATAGTTCCCACAAGCTGTGATTCTGGCTCAGATTCTATAGGGGTGGGAGTGGGTGGGTAGTCTCCTCTGTGAGCAGAGTAATGCAAATGCCATTTCCTTTTTGAAATATTTACCCTCTGACTTATGTTAGCCATCCAAAAGGTGAAAGTTTCCCAAATATTCTAAAGACGGATTTCTTAAATATTTTCAGCACAAAGAACAAGCACCATTTTGAGGCACCTGGTGCTGTTATACCTACCGTGTTATTGGGGTGGTCAAAAAAATATCACCGCATGCTGTCAGTCATGATCTGGGACTCAGAAAGTTCCACAAATCCAAGTCAGGCATTGAGGTCAGAGGATCCCGGTTCTTATATTAAGATAAAGGAATAAATAGATCTTCCCTTGAACCACAATAGACATAATCTTCCTCCTTCGTAAACAGTCAAGTGGAACCACATTGCCCTCTGCTGTTGGGGACCTTGGCTACCGTCCCAGCTCCACTACTAGAGACACTTGCTCTCTCACCGTCTGTCTGAGTATTTTCCGCACTTCCGCATAGATTAGTGTTTCACAGTTTTCAGAATGGAGGACTAAATAGTGGCCAGTTTTTCTTTAGAGGTCTCCTAGCTACCAATGACTAGTTTTTTATGTGTTGTTGGTAGCTCTATTCTTACAGATGTTAACTACATGAAGCCAAGCTGGGGAACCTGAGTCCTTTTATCAGGTTCCAGCAAAGTCCAGATAGATCATTAACTACTTGGAAAGAAAAATATTTCATTCACCTTTTAGCAAAACATACATTTAATAAAAATAAGATTCTTTGAAGAAAACATTTTATAAATAAATAATTCATCTTCAATGGTTTCTGATAATGAAATTTTAAGTAATTTCACAGCTAATTTTAAGATGCATAACTGTCAACCCAACATCTATTGAGCACCTTCTGCATACCAACAGCACATGTATTTTACCCTACCTCTCTACATAGACTACTAACTCCTTTTAGCAGTTGACAGAATTGAAGGTAGGCAACTCCCACTCTGAGATCTGAACCTAGGCTTTCTGAATCCAAAACTTGGTTCCTTTCTTTCCTTTCCATGACACCATTTGTTGGACCTGAAAAGTGTCTTCCAATTTCTGGTGGCTATGACTTACCTAATTCTGCTGTCCTTCCTTCTCCAACTCTACGACATTATGGGAGCACTGGGGCGTGGGAGAGAGGGAGAGAAGGAGAAAGAGAGAACAGTTATGTTTTTAGCTATTTTGACCCAGGAAAATAGTAAAATTAGAAGGATATGTGATTGCAGAAGTTCAAGCACACTTTATAATCTGATTTCCTTTTGTTTTCCAGGACAAACACCAAAACCTGAGCCAACACCAGCTCCTCAAGACAGTAGGTGTTTCCTTACTTTGTGATTTCCATATTGATAGCCTTTTTTATCTTTCTTTTCTCTATGAAACATACTTAATCTAGGAAGAACAGAGTTCTCAATATCTTTGAGAATCTTGTGGATCTTTTCCTCTAGACAGATGCTTACATGCCAAACACAAGGCATTTTAATGCAATGTCTCAAGGGCTCTTGAATCATATCCAAGGGCCCAGATCTCCTCTTTAGTACTGTATTGGTTTCCAGTGGTTGCTGTCACAAATTACCACAAACTCAGTGCCTTAAAGCAATGTACACTTATTCAGAAATATGAACTCAGTTTCACTGGGCCAAAATTGGCAGGACTGTGCTTCCTTCAGAGGCTCTAAGGGAGAATCTGATTCCTTGACTTTATTAACTTCTAGAACTGCATTCCTTGCATTTGTTAGTTCGTGGCCCCATTCTCCATCTTGAAAAACCAGCAGTGTAGCCTCTTGCTTCATCTATCACATTGCATTCTTCTTCTGTAGTCAGATCTCCCTCTTTAAGGATACTTGTGGTTACATTAGGGCCCACCAGATAATCCAGGATCATCTCTCCATCTCAAGACCCTTAAATTAATCACTTGTACAAAGTGCCTCTTTCTATATAAGGTAACATTTATGGATTCCAGAGATTAGGACATGGATATCTTTGGGGGCTCTGATTCAGCCTGCAATAGCACAAAACTGTAGAGCACCGTGGTTTGGAAAAAGGCTTAGGAGCCCACCT
This sequence comes from Leptonychotes weddellii, assembly GCF_054177405.1. Lineage (NCBI taxonomy): Eukaryota > Metazoa > Chordata > Mammalia > Carnivora > Phocidae > Leptonychotes > Leptonychotes weddellii. Next base: position 50,627,209 of record NC_138373.1, read on the forward strand.
GGTGTGTGAATTCCTTGGTTCTCCAGTTATACACTGAAGCACCCAAGTCCATCTGTTACAAGCTCTTTGTTATATTGAGATGAAAGCTGATTTCTCCCAGCTTCCACTTCTTGAACTCAGAACATCAAGGGTGCAGGTATGTAATTCCTGACAGCTCTGCGATCCTATTGATAAAAGTAACATTGAGACTTCTTTTACCCAATTACCATACTTGGAACTTAATTGAAGAGAAAAAGTTCCAGAGTTGGTGCAAAGTGGATATCTGGCCTTAGGTAATTCAGTCTGTGTTTGGCATAAACATCCTGCTTACTCTGGGCTCTCAGAGTTGCAGATACCACTGATAAAGCTACTCTGTCCTTTTCACTCTTGTGTACCACACACAGACCAGATTCTTGAATTTGTCTAAGTAAAATTCATCACCTGTTTTTCATTAATTTTTCAGATCCACCAGTCACTGAAGATGGGTGGGTGATTTACAAAGACTACCAGTATTATTTTAGCAAAGAGAAGGAAACCATGGACAATGCCCGAGAATTTTGCAAGAGGAACTTTGGTGATCTTGTTTCTATTCAAAGTGAAAGTAAAAAGAAGTTTCTATGGAAATATGTAAGAATTTGATTCATTGAAGAATGAAACAGTGACGTGATAAAAAAAGATAATGTCTCCTATTGGTACCCCATGGTGCAGTTTCAAATTATGGGCTGAATTTGAATATTCTAAGGTCATGAGAAAAATGTCAATGCCAGAGGAGAGGCGGGTGGTAGCCATAACAGAAATGAGTGACCTGATTGCTTAAATATTCAGTGCAGAATCATAGAATCCAGAAAGTTTTTAGTCGAGTCTTTTTGTGAGGACCCAGACATGATAGCTTTGAGTTCACTAATTTGATTTTCAAAGATCATAATTCTTAGCTAGTTGTTATATATCAATCCTGGATTTTTGTGTATATAGTGTAGGTTGGTTATTTAAAAATCTATCTTAGTTGGACCAAATTGTTGGTTAAAAGTACAGCTTGACTATTCACATAAACATCTTCTTGGTTGTACCAAAATTGTCACATTACAGTAAGAGCATAGTTTATTCTTTCCAAAGGTACTTGGCTTAGTATTTCTTTTTCAAAATCTTCATTGCATCCTTTTGCTTACCAGAAGAGAGGTAAGAGGGACAGCAGAAAAAATAAGGTGAACATAATGGAAGCATAAATATTCATTTGCTTACAAAGGTAGTAAAGTGTAGTCTGACTTATCTTCATATTTGTGGATATATTTTGGTTTGAAATTTTTAGGATATTTCCTAATATTGCACAAATATACATGTGTATGAAGTCTTTCCTTAGAAGCAAAATACCAAATGGTTACTTTGTTTTAAAGAATATCTTCAACAACCTAATTACTATAGGCATTTGGTATTATAGAGAATGATTTAAGGTATTTGTTTTATAAATTCAGGTTCTTATATGGTTTGCATATTTTTTCTTCTTTTAAATTTATTATTATTATTATTTTTAAAGATTTTATTTACTTATTCATAAGAGACAGAGAGAGAGAGGCAGAGGGAGAAGTAGGCTCCCCACTGAGCAGGGAGCCCGATGCGGTACTAGATCCCAGGACCTTGGGATCATGACCTGAGCCGAAAGGAGACACTTAACCATCTGAGCCACCCAGGCACCCTTTTTTTTTTAAAAGCATATTTATTTAAGTAATTTTTACATCCAACGTGGGGCTTGAATTCACAACCCCAAAATCAAGAGTCGCATGCTCCTCTGACTCAGCCAGCCAAGCACCCCAATATTTTTCTTAGTATTTCTATGAAAAACATCACTTTGAATGTACAACAAAATTTCTGCATGAATCCCTCCTTAGAAAAAGTCCTAAATGGGCTGCCTCATTAATAATTAGGTTTTGTTTAAGAATTTTCTTATTATAGGAGCACCTGGGTGGCTCAGTTGGTTGAGCGTCAACTCTTGGTTTTCGGCACAGGTCATAATCTTGGGGTCCTGAGATCGAGCCCCACATTGGGCTCTGCACTCAGCATGGAGTCTGCTTGAGATTCTCTCTCTCCCTCTCCCTCTGCCCCTTTCCCTGCTCATGCTCTGTATTTCAAATATATATATAAATCTTTTTTTAAAAAAAAAGAATTTTCTTACTATATAAGTATGGATTGACCTATATGTAAACTTCCATCTTTTAGGTAAACAGGAATGATGCACAGCCAGCATATTTTATTGGCTTACTGATCAGCTTGGATAAAAAGTTTATGTAAGTACATCAAAATGAAACAACTGTGCTTCAGAGAGTGATCTGATAAACATCTAAGAGTTATTTTGAGACTTTTGTTTCGCTGAATACATTTTTAAAAATCCTACTGAGTTCTCAATCTAAGAAGCATCTTCAAAAAACAAAAAGAATTTTTAAAAATCCTCTTAAATGTTTTCAACCTCATAATTCTCAAACAAACAACTCAAAGTCTGATTTAATCTTGCAAAACTCGACCTATCTTTGTTTTCGGGTATTATCACATGTTAGCCAGTGATCTACTAAGAAGATATACATATATGAATACTGAACTTATTTTGAATATTATGATTCCCATTTGGACCATCCTTGGTGCACAGAATTAAAGGGTCCTTTTATGTTGCCCCACTTACTGTTTTCACAGCGCTACTTTGAAATACCCTTTCAACTGCCTGAAATGCTTTCCCTTCAAAGGAATGACTGTACTGTTTTCCATCAGATACAGGGGCCAGGAAAAGCTGTGGGAGGGAGGAAATTAGTACATTTTTGGGGTTTCTTTCCTCGTTCATTAATACACATGTTCTCCTAAGTTTGAAGAGCAGATATGTCTTCCTGGCTCATGCACAGATGTTTTAGCCGCATATGTTCTGCTTGACCATTAATGCCATTTTTGAGCAAGAGAGACCCAAAACTCACACTCATTATTTTTAAAGATCAGAAATGCTTGATGCTTCTTTGGACAAGCACCCATTTTAATCATCTCTAAAATAAGAGGGTCAGTCACATTTGATGATTTCTTGCTGTCTTTCCAGCTAACAATCTCTGAATTTCCATAACTTATGAAAATAAGCATTGGCCCACATACCTTAGGACAAACCTGGAATAAACATGGAAATCAGAGTATGGGCTTAATGAGAAACTCTGAATTCTTGGTCTCTCTCTATGGGTGGTTTTGTTTTGTGGGAATCATGCCTACTAAGTACTCTCAGAGGCTGTTTGCTTCTGGCCCACTTCCAGAGAAACCGGGATCTCCTTGACCTCTCTCCCTTCAAGACTAAAGGTAGCTTCTTCCAGAGAGGGAGAAGAAGACAGACAAGCCAGGGCACTGGGTTGCCACAGAGGAGCACAATACCATGGGCAGCACCAACCACTTGGGAGTTTCCCTGCTGGTCTCTCTAGAATCCTCTCTTCTGTTTGCTTAAAATCCTGTGCCCATTCATCTTCATTGACTCATCTGTTCCACACACCAGGCTGTAGTCAGTTATCCTAATGTTTGGATTATTATTGCTAAATGCCTGAATTTTCTTTTCCAGTTGGATGGATGGGAGCAAAGTGGATTACGTGGCTTGGGCCACAGGTGAACCTAATTTTGCAAATGACGATGAAAACTGCGTGACCATGTATTCAAATTCAGGTAGACAATGTAAAAATGTTGAGTTTGCCTTGTGGCATGATGTGTCATTTGCTACATCCCTAGGCTAAAGGTAGCAAGTCATGCACTCAAATCGGGTAAGAGAAGCAGAGAAAATAAAGAAGTTTAATTTCAGCAGCATCACTGTTCGGTTTGTGAGAGTGGATGCTTAATATTTCCTCTAATGCATGACACAACCTTCTCACTTCTCATTTTATGAAACATTTCTTCATGTTTTGATTTGAGCAAAATATCCAGAATGTTTATCTATCTCCTTTATCCCTCCACACATCTTTGTCTGTAAAATGAGAATAATCACAGAACTTGCCTGTTGTTGAGATTAAACATGCAGTATACCTAAAACCCTAAGCAAATGCTTGGTACATCTAAGGTGAGGTATTAGTAGATTATTGTTATTAGCTCTTAGTGGCTATTTAGACAATATATCTGCAACATCAGGTTTATTCTGGGCTCATAGGAAGCCCTCTATAAAGTTGAACTATTATCGGCGTAAGTGAAAGAACAAAAGGGTCAGGCATAGATCTTTCTAGTCACTTGTGTAAAAATGTCTAAGCTATTTCTGAGAATCCTATAAAACATAAGTGGATTTTTTTTTTAAAAAAAAGAATGTTTTTCAATGCAAATATGTAAGTCTAACTTGGCTCTTTTGTCCTTTGCCAGGGTTTTGGAATGACATTAATTGTGGTTATCCAAATGCCTTCATCTGCCAGAGACATAACAACAGCATCAACACCACCATTACTCCAACGGCACCTTCAGTCCCAGGAGGCTGTAAGGAAGGCTGGAATTTTTACAATAACAAGGTACTAAGAAAATTAGTTGTAGTCTTGGTATTGATCAATGCGGAGAGTGACAATGCACATCGTTCAGTTCAGAGGTAACTTTTGCTTACCTAATGCCTTCAGAAAATGTTAGGTGAGAATAGAGAGAAGTTCCTATGTCAAATTCTTTATGGAAATGGAGAGAATACGTGGAGCTATTCTCCAAGTGGGTGTGTCCTTTGTTCTGAGGAAGAAAAAAACTTGGCCAAGGAAGTTCATGGGTGATAAAACTCACTTAACCTTTTGGATCTCTATTTGGCTGGAGAAAATGTATATGCAGCTATAATCATCGTGAAAATTTTACAATTCTTTAGAGCAAGCACTATTATCTGTACTTAGTCCCTTTTTTTCTCTTTCATCCGAGTGTTTCAAAATCTTTGGATTTGTTGAAGACGAAAGAAAAAGTTGGCAAGAGGCACGAAAAGCTTGCATAGGATTTGGGGGAAATCTGGTATCAATCCGCAACGAAAAGGAGCAAGGTATGCAGACATTGTATGATCAGTGATGCACTTAAATATGTAATTTTTTTTTCCCCTGCTGATAGTAAATGACATTTTGGTTTTCCAGAGTAAACACTAGGCAGGGGAGAAAACCTAAACACATGTGGAGAACTGTTTTATTCAGTGTAGGCACCACACTGGGCATTTAACAAAGAAAGTCCCTTTTCATTGGTAGGACAACTCTGTGAAGCCAGTTATCATCACCCCACTTGTGAATGAAGAAGTGGTGTTCAGGGAACCCGCTGCTAAGTGGGAGGGTTGGGAATTAAACTGGCTGTTCAACTGACATTCCATTCTGTTTCCACCAAACCAGTTTATTCCCCAAAGAGCCAAAGAAGTAGAGTAGTTCTAGGAGTGAAATGGAAAATTGCTAATTTTCCATTTATTGCACTTTTAATCACTTGATCACATACCCTAAAAGGCAAAAGAACTAATTTTTAAATAGGAACTTTGAACAAATTGAGACTTTTTTCCCCATAAAACATAAGGGTAATTCAGAGCTTTGAAGAAAACATTGAAGGAGAAAACTCACCGTATCCATATAGCAGACTGTAAAATTTATTATGTTGTCAAGAGAAAGATAGTTGACCAATTTCATATGGTCTCTTCATGGCCACCTTACCTGAAATAGATACTAAGCTAAATTAGTGACTTGTCACTTGAAGGAGGATGCTAACCACCTGCAGAGCAGCCGGATGAAGTAACTAAATTCATGGAGGGTTTGGAAGCCACAGCAGGCTGTAAGTGAGGCATGTTTGAAAGACCTTCAGCTTTCAGAGCCTGGAAAAGTGTGGGCTTTGAAAAGAGAAGACCTGTATAGTTCCAGAACAAATACTTAGCACCAATGAACTGCTGTTACAAAGAAATAGATTTAGGCTCAAAATCTGGAGGTCATTCTCACAATCAGAACTGATTTTTTTTTTATGTTATGTTAAACACCATACATTACATCATTAGTTTTTGATGTAGTGTTCCATGATTCATTGTTTGCATATAACACCCAGTACTCCATGCAGAACGTGCCCTCTTTAATACCCATCACCAGGCTAACCCATCCCCCACCACCCTCCCCTCTAGAACCCTCAGTTTGTTTTTCAGA
>NC_138373.1:50633794-50731277 GCF_054177405.1 Leptonychotes weddellii
TCAGACAACAAAAAGAAATAAAAGGCATCCAAATCGGCAAAGAAGAAGTCAAACTCTCACTCTTTGCAGATGATATAATACTTTATGTGGAAAACCCAAAAGACTCCACCCCAAAACTGCTAGAACTCATACAGGAATTCAGTAGAGTGGCAGGATATAAAATGAATGCACAGAAGTCAGTGGCATTCCTCTACACCAACAACAAGACAGAACAAAGAGAAATTAAGGAGTCGATCCCATTTACAATGGCACCCAAAGCCATAAGATACCTAGGAATAAATCTAACCAAAGAGGCAAAGAAACAGTTAGAACTGATTAAATGAGCTGCTTTGTGAGTTCTCTAAAAGGCTGTGAAAATGATTACGTTGGAAAGTTCTCAATTGGGTGCTATAGAGTCACACAGACTGGAACGTAGAATGAAAGATGTTCAATAAATATTTGTATGAATGAATTTATGTGAGATGTTAAGAGGGAGATGAGTAACTGCATAATTTCTAAGTTCCCTTCTGGTTTTGAGATTCTTTGACTTCCAAAATCGCTTACTGGAAAACATGGTATGTCTCAGAAAATCTACAAAAAAGAAAGACCCAGGAACCTTCCATGGCCTTTTCTCAAATGTTTCCTCCACAAATGCAGCCATGTGCTCTCTTGGAACACATGATGCAGTAAATCAACCAAGATTTCACTGAGAGCCTTTGTCAAGTTCAGCAACTTGCCAGACCCTGAAAGAAAAGGGTCAAACCATAGCACACAATAGAAACATTTTCAGAATAGAATATTCATATTTCTCTAACTGGCCTACCACATTTTGGGCTTAGCTACCCAACAGAGAAACATAATAATTGATTTCTTCTCTTAACCACAAAGTGCTGATTCCTGGCATCACAAAATTAGAACCTGGGTAATAGAGATGTGCAGAAGGAAACAATTTTCAGATAAAATAACATTATTCCTGGCAAACCAGGCACACGATGTTGAATTCTTATTGTGGTTGTTGGCAGAAAAAAAAGTCAGTGCTGAAATATTGGCAGGTAGGGCTTTTCCACATTCATTTTAATTTGGGGATGGGGAAAGTTAAGATCTTATTTAGGAAATAAAACAAAACCAAAATAAATATCTAGCCATGCTCTTCTCCCTCTGAAAAATGTTGAAAGAAAAAAAAAATTTTTTTTTAACTTTAGTTGAGAAATAAGCAAATCTCTGAGCAGAGCGGTTATTTCCTCTGCTACTCCAGCAGGAGAATAAACACGTAACCATGGCCCTTCCATGGAATTGTTTGTTTCATGAATAAACAGATGATTGTGTCTCTTTGGGCTTCTCTCTATTTTGCATTTTCTTTGAGTTACCCGGATGCTTAGTCACTCCATATCCTATTTGCATTCAGGAGTCGGGTGTAAGCGTAAGTGTTTGGAAATTGTTCTGTTGAGTTGGTGCTCATTCACCTGGGCATCCTCGGCTCCTGGCAGACGAGGTGGCTAGCTGTGGCAGGCAGCCGGCTGGTGTGGGAGGCGTGTGCAAGGCCAAGTAGACAGGGGATGGGGCACGTGTTCACTGAAGCCTTTTACAGCTTCTGGATATTTGCCACCCTCCTCTGTGCCACAGAACGGGCAAGGAAGAAAGAGGCCACACTGGCTCTACATTCTCTACATTTTTCTATATCTTCTCTCCTAATGATGCAAGTGCTTAATGTCAGGATGCCCCCTTGGTCTGGGCACATGGGGTGGGATGGCTGCTGACCCCTTAGCAGTTGCTGCCGAGAGGGAGTTCCAACCGGGTAGCTCTTTTGGTTTGGAAATCCGAAGTAGTGATAACTTGACAGCCTCATGCTTCTTGTTTTGACAAGTAGGTTTCATTTTTAGACGTTTTCTGGATTAAGAGCCCTATTTGCCCCCTAGTTCTTATGATCAGATTATCTTATTGAAAGAATCAGGACACCTGCTAACTCATAGGATGAGTGTGTGTGAATTAGAAACTGTACCCTCTTCCTGCAGGATGGCAGGCAGCCACAGCCCAGATCGGGGTGTATGACATGGCGTGCAGGGCGTGGGATGGACTCAGCCACCCTTGTCCCAGTTCCCCACTGCCCCTGGGCACGGCCCAGTCTGTCCAGCTGTCTGCAGTGGCCCAGATAAAACCTAGACTTTTATTATACGAAACTTTCCGAAGTACGAACTGAAGTGATAAGGTGATATTAAGGTTAGAATGTGTTTGTTTTCATGGTAAATGGTTTTAAATAATAATAAAGACCTTAATCACGTACACAGTATTTTACAAATATGTATTTTGAATATTTTCCCATATTTTGAATATTTTCCCCCAAAGGTTAAAATTATCTTGTGGAAATTTCTTTCAGCATTTCTTACCTATCATATGAAGGACTCCGCTTTTAATGCCTGGACTGGGCTGAATGATGTGAATTCAGAGCACACGTTCCTTTGGACGGATGGGCGAGGAGTTCATTATACAAACTGGGGCAAAGGTTATCCTGGCGGAAGAAGGAGCAGTCTTTCCTATGAAGATGTAAATATCAGTTTCAGGTCAACTCTCCGTGTACTGTCAGCCTGCTGCTTATTGACTGCATATTAGTGATTCATCTTCTGTGAAACATCTACCAGAGTTCCCCTTGATCTGGTTCATTCTTGCAGATCTTAAGTGTTTCAGACTGAGCCAGCCTTAAGAGAAGGGGTATAAATTCAATTACAAACTCTTCAACTTGTGGGGTAGGTGATGGAGGTATCAAGGGATGGGAAAGCCAGCTCCAATCTGGGTCTATGTTGCGGTCAGGAGGTACACTTGAATCCAGAGTTATCAATTTTATTTGCATCACCTGCCTCTAAACTCTTGAAGCCTGTAGTATTAAGGCTGTAAGTCTGACAGCAACTACTCCTTCCGAAGATAGAAGTTAACATGATTGAGCTGCTATCTGTAGGATACTTACTATGTGCCAAACACAGTGCTAGGTGCTCTTATATATTAACCTAAGAGACAGATGAGTGTGTTATTATTGTAGTACTTTTAATCTTGCATCAATTAACAGCCAACCAGTCAATGTTAAACACCACACTAGGCATTGAGAAAAACACGAAGAAACGGCAGATTTTGTTCTGACCTTAAAGAAGCTTACATTTATGTAAGACCACAAGTCTGATACAGGAAAGAAGGGAGTAAGAAACGCAAGTATATGATGACAGGATCAGTTATAAAGCCCTGTAGTAGTTAGGAGGAAAGAAGCTTACTGTGGGATAACGTGATCTAATCAGTCAATACTTATTTAGGGAGGCTTTCATTTGATGAAGAGAAGGAATATGAGAAAAAAAAAATCAGCTATGGGTCTTTTCCTCAAGAGGTTTAAAACAATGATCAGGAAAGTTGGGTATATGGGGTGAGGAAGACCATGCTAAGTGGGCAAGGTGAATAAAATCTTCAAGAAAAAAGCACCAGGTGGGTCTGGGCAGGAGAAAAATGACTTGGGATATAGCAGGGTTTTTATACAGAAAAGAAGTAGGAGTAAACTTTGCAAGGTTGACAGCAGAATTTAGAGAAATTTAGTTGCCCCAGGAGTGAGTTTGGACTTTGTCAGATGGGCAGTGAGAAAAGGTTAGAGCAGAAAAATGATCTGATCAAAATGGTGCCTTTATGATAGTTAATTGGGTTAGCTCTGTTAGGGTAGATACATTTAGATGACGGGTTAGTGATTTTCTGTGGAGAAATTCTTTGCATCTTCATTACGTTCATGAGGGCTAAAAACTTACTGAAGAAGTTAAAGTAGAATGGAGTGAGGTGAGGTTTGCTTAGAAAAATTTCTGGATGGGGGTGAATTTTGTGTAAAGCAAAAAAATTTTATTGTTGCCCAAGTTTTGTTTTGTTTTGAGAACATAAAGACAAGCAGAGACAACAAAAGCAAAATCTGCTATCTCACCGTCCAGGGAAAAAACACTGTTAATTTTTTGTTGAATTTATTTCTAGACTTTTTCTTAGTGCATGAAAAATAGTTTATTTCTCAAAAATGGAATCAAAACACACATACTGTGTTGTTACAATTTCAGGACTTGAAAAATGACGAGGATTAAATACAGTGTGATAAATAGAGTGTGAGAGAACTTTTCTTACGGGTTTTGTGGTGGAAACATGCTTGCTCTCTACAGGTTTTCTGGAGTAGAGCACAGACTGTAAGCAAGGGTAATGGAAGATAAGAATAGCTAAGAAGGAAGATGGGAATGAGTGGAGCATCTAAATGTAGGATTGGGAGTTCCTGGAAGTTGAAGTTCATGGGATAATGAGGCTGGAGGCAGGGAGGTTGCAAAGGCATTGCAACCATGGATCAGGGAATGGGGGGACAAAGCTAAGGATTGGGGTTCTTTCCATCTTTCTGCTCGGCATCATTGCGTGCTGGCCTAGCTCTTCATTACTGCCTGGGAGAGAAGTTCCAGTCGTTCTGTCCATTCAAGATAATATGCAATCTTCCCTTCTTTTGTGGCTGTTTATCAACAAGAAACCCTTCCTGGGGAGCACTCCTGCTCACAGCATGCTTTGCATTCCTCACTTGCTGAGAAGCACGATAGTACAGTGGCCAAGGTCTATGCCAGGAGACTGCGTGCCTGGGGTTTGAATCCTAACTCTTATTTATTAGCTGTGTAACCATGGGCAAGTTAACCTGTGCCTCAATGAACTTGCGCCTCAGATCTTTCATCTATGAAATGGGCATGCTCATAGGACCAACCACTAAGGATGGATGTGAGTTTACAGGAATTAATATGTATATAGTACTTAGAACAATGTCAGATATTATAGGTGTGAGCTATAATTATTAGAACCAATGGGTTAAAGAAGCCCAACACATGATAAATCAAAATCTTCATCTGACACTGGATGAAAACTTCGGCAGGGGCAGGTTTCTTGACTTCTTTACTTGCTTTGGCTTATAGATTGTCCTATGGAAGCTTGATATTGCAAACATATTCACAACAAAAAATAAAAAAACTCTTTCCAGCCTGGCATACTTCCCTGTAAGATTGCAAATAACATGTGAAACTTTCTAGCTACACACCAGCAATTTGCTCTGAATCCATAATGGTACTTGTATAAATTAAATTAGCAATGAAAAAATATAGATTATACTTATTTCTCTTTAACAGTAGGATACCTATTTTGGGGTTTGAATCATGAGAATTTATATGGAGAAGATATTGTATTCTCCTAACATTTTATTGTTAAATTTTGGTAGAGATTTTTTTTTTAAAGATTTTATTTATTTATTTGAGAGAGAGCACATGAGAGGGGGGAGGGTCGGGAGGGTCAGAGGGAGAAGCAGACTCCCTGCTGAGCAGGGAGCCCGATGCGGGACTTGATCCAGAGACTCCAGGATCATGACCTGAGCCGAAGGCAGTCGCCTAACCAACTGAGCCACCCAGGCGCCCCTTGGTAGAGATTTATACCATTTCTGATAGCAAAGTTTCTCAGACCTGTCTCTAAAATTATCCAATTCTATCTGATTTTTAATTAAAAATAGCAAGAGTTCAGTGTGAGAGATTCCCTTGAAAAGTGTGAGCAGTTGCATGGAAAAGTAAGGATGAATTGAAAGTGACTGTAAATGAATTAGGATGATCTTTAGATTTGGTGGTTAGGCTTGAGGGATATTCTTGGCTTATTAATGAATAGATTTAAACAATTATTGATTCACACTGCTTTTTATTTTCCTTTCTCCACAAATGTACAGGCTGACTGTGTGGTTATTATTGGAGGGAAATCAAGGGATGCAGGAAAATGGATGGATGACACATGTGACAGTAAACGAGGTTACATATGCCAGACACTTTCTGGTAAGTTCTACCAAAACTTGCCTGCCCATAGAGCTGGGTTATTTAATATATTTAAAAAAATGACCTTCTTCTCAATTTTGCTCTAAACCTTAAACAGCTCTAAAAACATAAAGTTTTATTTAAAGAATGGCCATTCCCATGCACATTGTTTCTCAACTCAATCCATGTGCGTCTGTGAAAGAGCATAAGGGTGACATTTTCTAGAAACTATTCATGAGTGTACCCCTTCATCCGTTACCAAAAATTTTGTGCAGATTACACTTGAAGTTGGAACTTTTTCTAACTTCATAAGAAATGTAGGATATTTGCCTACCTGTACCTTTTTAAAAATGTCACTGTAAGAATACTTGGTTCTGTTTGCCTAATTTGAGAACCTTTGGCACAAATCATCATATATACCTCATTGGTTCTGTAGTCTCTGCCTTTAAAAATGTAGATATCCTTTTTTTCTTAAAAATTTTAAGTAATCTCTGTACCCCACATGGGGCTTGAACTCACAACCCCGAGATCAAGAGTCGCATGTTCTACCGACTGAGCCAGCCAGGCGCCCTCTAAAAATGTAGACACCTGATTTGTGTTTCATTTTGTATCTTAGGAAGCCCTATGGTTAAACAAAAATAAAACAGAATATGTGCATATTTACTGAGAGTCCAGATTATGGTTGTACGTACTTTAGTCTCCAGCGAAAGAAGGATACAAATGTCTAGCTACACAAAAAGAGGGCCAGAAATTAAAAGGTGGTTTAGAGAGGAGGGTGCAGAGTGGGGTGGGCTGCTCTCATTCTGAGAACAGCTCTTAGAGTTTGAATTAGAAGGTACTTGTTCTAATGCATCAAACCGATTTTTCTACACTTTCTAGAGAATCAGGGAACTAAGGTCAACTCATGACCATGAGTGAAAATCACTTGAGGTATTTTCAGATTATTGAAAAGTACTGCAGAAATTCTAAGCTTTCATTAATTCAGAAGCTGGTCCAGGACCTGTTGCTTTCCCCTCTATGCTCTGTTCTCTGGCAGCAGAATCTTAGGCCACCAGAAAGCACACATGCCATTTTTGCCCAGGTTTTGAGTAAAAGGAGCGAGTATCCTTCCAGGAGCGAATGATGACTCACAAGCTCTTTGAAAATCTTTTTCTTCCTATTATAAACATAAGTGGTAGAATATTTGCCACTAATAAAAGCTTATTAAAAAATAAAAATATTTATCATCATTCACCTATACATTCATGTTTTTATTTATATATATATTTATATATATAAACCTACCATTTTAAAAAATATGTAACACATGTTCTTTGTTGATGTTTTAGAAAATGCAGAAAAGCATAAAGAAGGGAAAAAATTACCTACAATCCAACCACCTGAAAATAACCCCTCAATATTTTAGTTTTTCCTTATAATTGTTTTATGAATGTTTTAATAAACAAACCAGTCGGACAGATGAGCTGTTTCCTAATTGCATATAGCCTTCCATGAAACTTTTTTTTAAGCTTTACCTCAAGCCTCATTTGCCACTTTTAGTGGTCGCCAAATTTCCCACGGGTATTGAGACAAACCCAGACCTCCCCAAGTTGGGAAATGGTAAGACTATTCAGTCTCTACAGGCTGTACCATGTGAAGGGTGCTGGTCTGGGTCTCTTGGTTTAATGATATTCTTCTACCAACACAAGGTGGCAGCAACAGTAGAAGAAATGGGAAGCTGCCCTTGCTGAAATAAAGTCATTACCATACTAGGCGTAATCAAAAGCACGTTTGGCATTGGGATAGTGACAGAACAAGGCAGATGGTAGATTAGGTCAGTATATAGTGGAACACGTCTGAGAATTAACCAAGACAAAATTGGTAAGCAAGGACATCTAGAACCCTAGATAGGAGTTGGCAATTTTTTTCTGTAGAGAGACACGTTGTAGATATTTTAGGCTGTAAATACACATTCTCTGTTGCAACTACTCAACTCTGACATGATACTAGGCAGTCATAGACAACACGTAAACAAGTGAATGTGGCTGTGTTCCAATAAAATTTTATTTATGGACACAAATTTGAATTTCATACAATGTTTACATGTCACAAAGTATTATTCTTATTTGATTTTTTTTTTTTTTTTTTTTTTTTGGTCAGCCATTTAAAAGACATTCTGGGCTCATTGGCTACAAAAACAGACAACAGGCCAGATTTCACCCTCTGGCTGTCATTTGCTAACCTCTCACTTTAGGACATCCGTTAAGGGACACAGAAAGAAACTCTTTTTTGGGGTGTTGACAGTAAGTGGCACAAAGGATGGGTGGGCCTACAACAGCCATTAGAAACTCATACTGGAACACTGAGGAAAGAAGTTCAGAAAGCCAAAGGGACTCTGTCTTAGGCTCCAGCCCCTGAGTCAGTTTGATCAAGATATGGGAGGCCTGGCTGAAAGGCGTAGGCAATCATTAGTAGGAGAAAAGCCTGATCCCGGGATAAGGGTTAAATGAACCCAGGACTGGTGTCTGGCTTCATGCCAAAACTTAAAGCAGGCTCTCGAAGGTGAGTTAACAGTAGAGTCAAATAGATACAAAGAGATGCAAATTCATGGAGAGGGTACAACAGATGAAGAAGGGGGAGGAAGACTGTTGGTGACCTTGAAATATGACCGAGGTGGTAAAATAAAGATTAGTAATGACAGAATGATAGATATTCTTTAATTGATGGGATTAAACTGTGTCATTTCTTTTGTTCAGATACTAGATCTCATTGAATTTGCAAGCCTTTTGGTTTTTTTTTTTCTTTTCATTTTTTGGTTTTTGGGGTTTTTTTAGTTTAGAAACTTGATTACATATCTATATTAATGGTCTAAATACAGTTTGGAAATTATTTCATTCAACCAGCCATACTGATTAAAAAACAGAGCTTTGTTTTTTGGTGTGAAATGACTCATGAAAATATTTTTAGCACCCGATGGTTTAGATTTATGCTATTCTGATTATTTTTATAATGTATGAGATATGGTAGTAAAGTGTACCATTAACACTCAAAGTATGTTTATTGAGAATGCTAATGAAAATGAATCTTTTTGTTCCAGACTCTTCCTTGCCTAATCCTCCAACAACAATTCCAACAGATGGCTTTATTAAATATGGTGAAAGTAACTATTCACTCATGAAATTAAAGTTAGAGTGGAATGAAGCAGAGAAGTATTGCAAGCTTCACAGTTCCCTTATTGCTAGCATTCTAGATCCCTATAGTAATGCATTTGCATGGATGCAAATGCAAAAATTTAATGAACCTGTGTGGATCGCCCTGAACAGTAACTTGGTAAGATGCTGGAAATATGTGTGACTTGACATGATTGATACATTGTGATTAAACATGATTCTCTTTCTGTTCATTCTGTTGGGCGTTTGTTATATATAAGACACTGTGCTGGGCAATGTGAATGATGTGAAGGTGAACTAGATCCAATCTTGCAAGGATCCAATGCCTTCAAGGATCTAACAAGCTAGTGATATGAGTCAGAATTCAAACTAAGATTTATATAGCTTATATTAACTTTAATATTGCTTTTGAATATTAAAATTAGATTCTGCATCTAAACATTTTTATTTATTAATTTACTCCTCTCTAGTGTCCCAATTACAACTGTGCCATTGGAATTAAGAAAACAGATCAGGGGCATGGTTCTTGGGTCATGAGGAACTTTTTACTTTTTTGTGGCAAGCCATTCTAGAGTGATCAGTCCTAAAGTTGTGTGAAGAATTTCACTGCAGTCAATTCTCTGTGTTCCATAAAAGAAAAAGGCAGGTTGGCAGAGAATTGGGGTGGGGGAAGGGGGTGGGGGGCACAGAACTAAGAGTGGTGATGAAGTTGCCAAAATATACCTGTAATGAGTCTTCTCTGATGCCCTGTGATCCATCTATCCTCCATCTATTTAGCTAGCCAGCCAGCAAACTTCCTAATAGAAGAAATAGAGATATCTGCAAGTAACTAAGAGACAAGATTGAAAATGTCAAAGAGAGGTATATAAAAGTGCTAACAAGAGGAGAGAAAAGAGATGGGTTGAGTCAGGGAAGAAGGTCGAGAAGGCTTCTCAGAGAAAGCGGGCTTTATAGATGTCATATGGGATGGTGGAACAGAAAGAAGGAGTACCACTAAGAGAGAAAAAGGCAGAAGGAGATAGAACTGGAAAGTAGTTTGGTGTCAGATTTGATTGAGCTTCTAATGTTGTGCTACAGAGGTCAAAAGGTACACTTCATGCACAGAGTAATTCCTGAGTAAGGAAGTGAACATTTAAAAGTAAGTGGTTCCACAATGATTTCTGTGATTAAACTTAGGCAAGACATTTTTATGTCTATATTGACTCTATTTTTAGTGATTACTTTGCTTAATAGTTCACTCATTTTCTTCTTGTAGACATGGTCACAATTCTCTCATGAGTTTAAAATAGGCTTTTATTTATTTTTGGAAAGATTAAGTAGCTTTTCCACTATACCAACATTTGTAATTAAAACAGTAGTATTATCTTTCTTATATTTGTGGAATTAATGACTGTGTAAGCATTATGCGATTAAACGTGGTAGAATACTACAAAATCCTAACTTGGGATAGCACATGCTTTTGAATTTGTCATTAAATCTTTTGTAATTGGCTAGGTAAGTTAAGTAATGCAGTTAAAATGGGGACTATTTGAACTATTTTGAAATTCATTTATCTCGTTAATACTATGTATCATGTTTTTTAAGCATTACTTGTGAAATCTCTCTTAGGCTGTTAAAGGATATTATTGATAAGTAATATTTTTGATGTTATTAATTAATTTTTATGTGATCATAAATTCATTCTACTAAATGTAATAAGAAAGTGAGTGTGCAAATTGATTAAAAAATCAGCTGTGTAAAAATTACTATCATGATTTGTTGAAAGACCACCTTACTGGAAAGCAAGCCACCTAGTCTCCTGTCACCTGTCCAGCTGACCTCACCTGTCATTTGCATGTGCACTTTTTCAAAAGCTAAACAATGAGAAGATCAGAAGAGATTACTGTTTCTCTCCAAGGTCTATAAGTTCAATGAAAACTACTTAATTTTTATTATCATTTCAGTGATAATATAATACATATTTTATTTGTTCTGAAGACAAAATTTGTATTTTACATTGAAAACCTGTGAAGAAAAAGTTTCATAGAATAAGACATAGGTTTCTTTAAGTCTGTGTTTTTCAAATTACCTTTCAAGGATGTAGTTATGGGGAACTCCAAGAGTCTCTCTTAAAGAAAGGTGACATTTCCTGAATTTAAGTTGGTAGAAATGATTTATAAAATGTCCTTTTTGTTCCCAAATGTTGAAGATCGTTTGTCAAATCACAGTCTTAAATATACTTTTACTCCTCACTAGGTTCTTTTGGTGTTTTCTAAATGAGACAAGACTCCATGTTAATGGTTGCTTTTGTCCTTGCAGACCAATAATGAGTATGCTTGGACTGACAAATGGAGGATGAGGTACACTAACTGGGCTGCTGATGAGCCCAGACTGAAATCAGCATGTGTTTATCTGGATCCTGATGGCTACTGGAAGACAGCATCTTGCAATGAAAGTTTTTATTTTCTCTGCAAAAGATCAGATGGTAATTGAATACAAAAAAAGACAATCAAGGGATTTGAAATTTTCTCAATTAGCCAATACATACCACTACTGGTATTATTAAACAGTAACATGTCTTGGAGGTCTTAAGAATAAGATAATAAAACATATCCCTTCACTGAACAAAAGACTGACTTGGTAATAAACAAATATATAGAGATCCAAATAATAACAAATATATATAGATCCAAACAAATATATATAGATCCAAATAAAATAGATCCAAATAATCTAAATAATCCAATTCTATCTCCATCCAATAATGGACATAGAAAATTTTCTTCAGTGCTAGAGTTTATTTGCATTTTTTAGATTTTTGAATTTTTATTATTGAGATTATCCTCTGCATCTCTGATGTCAGATTTGTCAGGAAATTATGATTACCTTTTATATCAACAGCACATCTGTATCAAAATAATTTTTATCAGAATGCATATAGATTAATCAGAATCAGTGATATTATGGTTTTAGCTTTCCTAGACTATAGTCCTAGAAGGGGACAGGGATACAGTCCTAGAGTTTTAACTGTCCCATTTAGTTCTATCATAGACATCAGTCATAGCTAACAAGCATTAATAGGGGTTATGATTTCAGAAAAGAGTGTCTTGAAGGGGGGCTTCCTTTGCAAATTGTTTTTAGGTGATCTTTTTAAGGGACCTAACATCTTTATAAGTATTTATAGATCTGCCTTCTTCAGTATGACTGTGATTGATTTCTAATCTACCAGAATACAGTCTATTGAAATATATTTAAAATGACAACAAAAAGATAAAGTACAAAGAACACCCAATAACAAAAATGGCAGATCCAAATGATCCATCAGAACTTCTTAAAAATAATGATTGGCGATAAAATTTTCCTTAGCTGCTACTATATCATATTGCAGAAACTTCAGGTTTTATTTTATTTTAAATGTCTTTTTATTAACAGAAATCCCTGCCACTGAACCCCCACAGCTGCCCGGCAGATGCCCAGAGTCAGAACACACAGCTTGGATTCCTTTCCATGGTCACTGCTACTATATCGAGTCTTCATACACAAGAAACTGGGGTCAAGCCTCTCTAGAATGCCTCCGAATGGGTAAGTGCCACCTTTACTGTAAGGAAATCCCATCATCATCTATTCTGGACTACCATGATACTAATAACACTGTACATTAAAATCATATGGAATGTAAAGATACTTATTTTTCTCCATAATTTATATTTTAATAGAACGGGCAACATCATGTCCCCCCCCCCCAGTGTAATTGATAACACTGTAGCCTCAAAATTTTCAAGAATTACAGTAGAAAGTAATCATTTGTGGAACAAGTCTTTCTGACTTTCTGCCCTAATCTTTGAAATGGTTAGGATTGTCATTCTCAGTTGTCCAAAGTGTTGTGTTCCCCTCTTCTCACTATTAGCTTGGGTTCCACAGTGCCCAGGGGCCATTTTGCTTTACCGTTAATAGAAAAGCATTTAGCTCAGGTTATCTTATCTGTGAAGAAAAACAAGACAAAACTCAAATAGACATGACATAGATGGATAATTTTCCTCTCAAAATAAAAATGTTAGTTAATTTTTCAGAATGCATTTAAAAATCCACTTAATTAAATCCCACTTAAAAAATTACTGAATTATTCTTTTACTACATTTTGATTGTCTTCTAAGTCAGTGTTTTTTTTTTTTAAGATTTTATTTATTTATTTGACAGAGAGACAAGCAAGAGAGGGAACACAAGCAGGGGGAGTGGGAGAGGGAGAAGGAGGCTTCCCGTGGAGCAGGGAGCCTGATGCAGGGCTCAATCCCAGGACCCTGGGATCATGACCTGAGCCGAAAGTAGTCACTTAACCAACTGAGCCACCCAGGCGGCCCTAAGTCAGTGTTCTCTATCCAACAGTGATATATATACAAGAGCTATATTCTCGTTTCCTTCAAATTCATTCAAAAGTCAACCTTGAGTTTTGACCTTTTCTTTTTACTTTTAGGCTTTTTCCCCCTTCAGTTCTATTGAGGTATAATGGATAAATAAAATTATAAGACATTTAAAGTGTACACTGTGATAATTTGATTGTGAAGGGATTCTCACCATCAAGTTAATTAACACATCCATCATATCACATATATACCCTTTTTTATTCTTTTCTGATGAGAACACTTAAGTTCTACTCTCTGGGCAAATCTCAATTTTAAATATAGCATTATCAGCTATAGTCACCATGTTATCCATTTGATCCTAAAACCTTATTCATCTTATAACTTAAACATTGTACCCTTTCACCAGCATCTCCCTCCCCCCTACCCCACAGTCCCTGGCAACCACCATTCTTTCTCTCTCTTTTTTTTTAATTTTACATATAAGTGATACCATGGAGAGTTCATCTGTCTCTGTCTGGCTTGTTTCCTTAGAATGGTATGGTTAGTCAGTGTTGTCACAAATAAATAAATATATATGTCACAAATATATATATACACACTACATTTTCTTTATGCATCCATCTGTTGATGGACACTTAGGTTGTTTTTGTACCTTGGCTCTTGTGAATAATGCTGCAGTGAACATGGAAGTAGAGAGGTATCTTTGAGAAGTGATTTCATCACCTTTGGATATATATACCCAGAAGTGGGACTGCTGGATCATATGATAGTTCTCTTTAATTTCTTGAGGAACCTTCATGCTGTTTTCCATAGGGGCTGTATCAGTTTAGATTCCCACCAATAGTGTACAAGGGGTCTCTTCTCTCTACATTCTTGCTGGGATTTATCTTGTCTTTTTGGTAATAGCCAGTCTAACAGGTGTGAAGTGATGCCTCATCTCATCGTGGTTTTGATTTGTATTTTCTTAATGATTAGTGACGTTGAGAATTTTTCATGTACCTGTTAGCCATTTTTAAGTCTTCTTTGGGAAAAAAATGTCTATTTAGGTCTATTTGCCTATTTTTTAATTGGGTCATTTGTTTTTTTGCTATTGAATTGTGTAAGTTCCTTGTACATTTTAGATCTTAAACCTTTATTAGGATATGCCGTTTGCAAATACTGCCTTTTCATTTTGTTGATGGTTTCCTTGGTTGTGAAGAAGCTTTTTCGTTTGTTGCAGTCCCATTTATTTATTTTTGTTTTTGTTGCTTTTGCTTTTGGTGTCAAATACAAAAAAAAAAAAATTATCCCCAAGAACAATGACAAGGAACTTGCCACCTGTTTTCTTCTTTTTGCTCTTCTGGGCATATTTGACTGGCCCTTCTTGGAGGCCACTGTTTCTTGCTTCCACTTTATCTGGTCTGTGACTGAATCCCACCCACTCTTGTATGTTTCAGTTCAGTTATTCTTTAGCCCTGTGGTTTCTGTTTGGTACTTTTTGATTCTTTCTCTCTGCATGTTGAAATTTTCACTTTGTTTGCACATTGCTTTCTTGACCTAAATGAGCATCTTTATAACTGTTATTTTGAACTCTGTCAGATAAATCGTCATCTCTGTTTCATTAAGATCTGTTTGGAGATTTATCTTGTTCTTTTGTTTGCAACATATTTCTCCTTTTCTTCATTTTCCTGGACTCTCTGTGTTGGTTTCTGCACACTGGATAAAACAAACACCTCTCCCAGTTTTGAAAGTCTGGTGTCATGTAGGAGATGAACCTCATCAATTAACCCAACCCAACCTCCTGTTTGTCTCTCAAACCTTTGTGATGGTCTAAGCTGCCATCTTTGTTTTTTAGTGGCTCCCAGTAGTTGAGGGTGTGCAAGGGCCCTATGATGTTCCAAAGGAGAAAATCACAGTCAGCATATAAATGCAGGCTGATTAGAAGCTGGACCCTCAAATGGCAGCTAGGAAAGTATATAAGCCAGGTGTGTGTGTACATGCTCCTTCCAGAGAAATATTGGTGACCTGCTTTTGTCATTGTGGCAAGCTAGGGAAAAAAAGGTGGTGGAAGTACCCCCCCAGGTACCCCAGGCTCCGTGGAAAATCACACCTTGCTCGTAGATGCATGTAAATTAGCAGCTGGACCACAGGGCAGTGGGTTGTAAAGTATGCAGTCAGTCCCTCTCCAAGAAAAGGCTGAAAAAATGGGCATTTTTCCTGTTTCCTCTTAGCTGAGTCCTGGGGGGATAGCTGTAGTGAATTCTCACATGCCCATTAAGAACTATTTCTTTGTTTTCTGTAGTCCTATGGGTCTTTTGGCTGCAAACCCCATTGGTTTTCAGAGCAAGGTGGTTTGGTGGCCTGTCCCTTAGGTGGGAGCCCTAAAACTTGGAGTGCTAGAGGTATGGTCCAAACCCTTCTCTCTTCAGGGAAAAGCTGGGAGTTGGGTATTCCCTCCTGACTGTGTGGTGGTCTACTGGAGATAGGGTTTATTGAGAAAGTATGTCTCAGCCTTTCCTACTCCTTTAGAAGTAGAGATATTCTCAGTCACCCTACATGTCAGAGTAACTCAGCTTGTTTCTGGGTTTCTCTGAGGTAGTTGCTCCATGTGTAGCTGTTCATTGGTGTGTCTATGAAAGAGGGAGTTTCAGGAACCTCCTATTTTGCCATCTTAGTCCCTTGCTATTAGTTTTGGCTTTAAATTCTGAGTCAAGTGAAGTCTCTTTGCCTGTTTTTGTTCATTTATTTGGGAACTTTATTGTAAGGGGTGTGTGTGTGTGTATATATATATAAGTGTAAGGTGTATATATATATGGTGTCAGGTACATATATATATAAGGTATATACATGGTATATGTGTATATATATATATAAGCTATTTATAACAGATATATATAACCTATCCTTATATAGATATCAATATATAACATATCTATATATATAACAGGTATATATATAACATATCTATAACATCTATATATATAACATATCTATAACAATTATAGACATATATATGTAATATATATACATATATGTATATTACATACATATATGTGTATATGTATATATATACATACATACGTATATGTATGTATATTACATATATATGTCTATAATTGTTATACCTTCTTAATGAGTTGAAACTTGAATCATTATAAATGTCCTTATTTGTCTCTAGCAACAATTTTTGTTTAAAAGTTTATTTTGTCCAATATCAGTATAGCTACTTCAACTTTTTTTTAAGTTACTATTTGCATGGTATATCTCTTTCCATGCTCTTATTTTCAATCTTTTTGTGTCTTTGAATCTCAAGTGTGTATTTTATAGATGGCATATAGTTAGATATTTTAAAATTTTATTTTTATTTACTTATTTTAATTTTTAAATTTATTCTGCCAATCTGTTTTTTGATTGGAGTGGTTAATCCATTTACATGTAATGTAATTATTGATAAGGTAGGATTTTTATCTGCCATTTTATTTATTTTCTGTATGTCTTGTGTCTTTTCGTTCCTCTATTTCTCCATTTCTACTTTCTTTCATGTTAAATAGATAATCTCTAGCGTACATTTTAATTTCCTTGTTATTTATTTACTAGGTATAGTTTATTTTCTTAGTGGTTGCCCTGGGGTTGATAATTGCCATTTTAATATGAAATAATCTAGTTCAGATTAATATGAATTTAATTTTAATAGTATATGAAACTTTTGCACTTATATAACTCTATTCCCTCCACAATCCTTTGTGTGTTATTGTCATACAAACACATTTTATATATTGTATGCCCACCAGTACAGACTTATAATTATTAACTTTATGTAGTTAATCTTTAAATCATGTTTTAAAAATGAGTTATAAACAAAAAATAAATTAATACTGTCTTTTATTTTTACTTAGGTAGGTACCTTTATTAGTGCTTTTTATATCTTCCTGTGGATTTGAGTTTCTGTCAAGTATCCTCTCATTTTAGCCTTAAGAACTCTCTTTAGAATTTTTATAGAGTAAATCTGCTTGTGACAATTTCTCTCCATTTTTGTTTATCTAGAATGTCTTAAAATTTCCCTCACTTTTGAAGGATAGTTTTGCTGGATAGAAAGTTGTTGGTCAACAATCATTTTTTTTCCAACCTTTTTTAGTATCTTGTGCACTGCCCTCTGGCCTCCATGTTTTCTGTTGAGAAATCAGTGTTAGTTTTTTTGAGGATCTCTTGTACATGATGAGTTACCTCTCTCTTGCTGATTTTAAGAATCTCTATCTTTTGACAGTTTGCAATGTGAATTTCCTTGCAATTATCTTACTTGGAGCTTGGATAGATGTGGAGTTTCCTAGATGTATACATTAATGTTTTTCATCAAATTTCAGAATTTTTGGCTATTATTTCTTCAAGTATTCTTTTTGCTTCTCTGTCTTTTCCTTCTCAGATACCCATTATGTATATTTTGATACACTTGATAATATCCCACAAATCTCTGAGGTTCTGTAAATTTTCTTTTTTTCCCCCCCATTATTCAGATTGGATAATTTCAATTTACCTGTTTTCATGGGGTTTTTTTTTTGGTTATTTCTTTTGCTTAATCATATCAGCTCTTAGACTGCTCTAGTAAATTTTTCCTTTCGATTATTGTAATTTTCAACTCCAGAATTTTAAGAAATAATTTCTATCTCTCTCTTAATATTCTCTATTTGGTGAGACATTACATACTTTTTTTTCATTCTTTATACATGTTTTCCTTTATTTCTTTAACATAGCTGATTTGGTCTTTGGTAAATCGAAGGTGTGGCTTTCTCAGGAACAGTTGGTATTGACTGTTTCATTTCTTGGTATGGGCCATACTTTCTTGTTTTTTGCATTTTCTATAATTTTTTGTTGAAAACTGGACATTTTAAGATTTTTTTTTTTATTTGAGAGAGAGAGAATGAGAGACAGAGAGCATGAGAGGGAGGAGGGTCAGAGGGAGAAGCAGACTCCCTGCCGAGCAGGGAGCCCGATGCGGGACTCGATCCCGGGACTCCAGGATCATGACCTGAGCCGAAGGCAGTCGCTTAACCAACTGAGCCACCCAGGCGCCCGAAAACTGGACATTTTAAATAATATGATGGGCAACTCTGGAAATGAGATTCTTTCCATTCCACAGAGTATGCCATTGTTGCTGTTTGTTGTTTTTTTCTGGTTTAGTGATTTTCCTTCACTAATTCTGTAAAGCTTGTATTCTTTTTCATGTGTGGTCACTGCAGTCACTGCTAGCTTAGTGGTCAGCTAATGATTGGGAACAGATTTCCTTAAATGCCTAGAACGAATAAGTCTCCCAGGTTTTCCTGAGGGACTCTGCCTGAAGATACTGCCTTCCACATTCATTCAAGTAGTTTAAAATTCTGCCTTGGTTCTCGCTTCCTGTTTGTGCAGACCCTCAAGGTCAGCCAGGGGTGAGAGCTTAGGAGTCCCTCAGATTTTTCATAAGCATGCATGTGGTCCCGGGTGTGTACATGCCCCAGTGCCTGTCTGTGACCTTCTAGATTCCCAAGAATGAATTGAAGGTTTTTGGAGCTCACTATGGACCACTTATTCCCATTTTTCCTTTTAAGCTTTTTTTCTTTGTTATCCTCTTTTCCTCACCTGTTATCCCTACCTCAGGCATCTATGATGTTAGACAATTGCCACTGAAAGTTTTTGAAAAATGCCCTCAGAAAGAAGGCTATTGACACAGTTGAGTTCTGAATTAGGACAAATGAAGCCAAGCTTTGCAAGTGAGACTTTCCACTGAACTCTCAGAGAGATAAAATAATGGAAATTCATTGAATTGGGACTCTGAAAGAGCTCCAACACCATTCCGACTATTCTGGTGGCTTCTAGGCTGCTGGTTTTCACTGTGATTTGGGTGCTGTTTGTTTTTAAGGTAAACCGAAAGCTGAGAATAAGGCAATGAAATTAGAACAAGTCAAAAAACCATGAAGCTCACTCTTCATCCAAAGACTGACTATTTTTTAAATAAATACTTCCTGGATTGTTACAACCTGTTGATTAATTTTTAGGGTTCTGAAATTTGTCAGTGTTCTTACTGCTTTTGTAGAGGACAGGATTTTCATGGATAGTTATTCTGCCATTCCTTATGGTGTCACCAAAGTCTGCTTTGGAATTTTTTAATTAAAAAATATTTTTCCTCTTCATGCTGCTAAGTGTTTTTTTAAAAACTTGCAATGAATATGGAGAAACTTTGTTTTCAACTTTAGGTGACTATGTTTTCCTATAAATAAGATGAATGATTCTCATTTATCAAAACATGTCACAAATATTTTGAAATGGTTATTATCTTTGAAATCTGTTAAATGGTGGAATATGTAATCATGCAATAAAAACAATCATCAAGGGGATCATCCAGGACCCAGTAACATGGGATGCAGGCATATGGTTAAGTGTAGGGTTTTGAGATTCAGAACGCCTGGATCATGCTATGACTCAGCCCATCACTCGATCTTGACAAATTACCCTCTGTACTTTTGGGTCTTTATCTATAAAGTGAGGTAATGGTAGTGCTCATTTAAGAAGGTGGTTGTAAATTTCTAGTGAGACCACACTTGTAAAGCACAATGTGAAATGTCTGGCCTAAAGTGCTTAAAATATATTAGTTGTTATTCTTATAAAGCTATAGATATTTACTATAAACTCTAATGCTGACACTGAATCAACCTTAATGTAATGTGAGATGTTGATGCCATAGTAATCTAACCAGTCTTTCAGTTTTCCTCTCTCTTTTTACTTTGTACAGTCCTATACCTAACAGCAGGATTAATAATTAATCCTGCTGCCTGAAGAAACTAAGTGTTCTTTATCACTACCTTAAATACCAATCTCTTTCCATCTGCAGAAAGGCCTAACCCAAATCTTTTTTTCACCTGTTGACCAGAGTATTCCAGCCAAACTGAGCCATCTATTAACACTCTAAGTTCCTCCCAGTAGATAGATCTATCTATCCATCTTTTGTCTATATCCTATCATCATAAACCAAATATGGAGGAATCCATGTATCTGTGTGCCATGTTCTTTTTTTTTTATGTTATGTTAAACACCATACATTACATCATGAGTTTTTGATGTAGTGTTCCATGATTCATTGTTTGCGTATAACACCCAGTGCTCCATGCAGTACGTGCCCTCTTTAATACCCATCACCAGGCTAACCCATCCCCCTACCACCCTCCCCTCTAGAACCCTCAGTTTGTTTTTCAGAGTCCATAGTCTCTCATGGTTCGTCTCCCCCTCCGATTTCCACCCCCTTCATTCTTCCCCTCATGCTATCTTCTTCTTCTTCTTCTTTTTTTTTTTTAACATACAATGTATTATTTGTTTCAGAGGTACAGGTCTGTGATACAACAGTCTAACACAATTCACAACGCTCACCATAGCACATACCCTCCCCAATGTCTATCACCCAGCCACCCCATGTGTGCCATGTTCTTGAAGAAGCTCTATGCTTCCCTCTCTGTCTCCTCTCTCATTCCTTCTCTTCTTGGAATTATTTTCTATTCTTTCCACTTGAAATCCTATGCTTCTTAATATCTTAAATTCTATTTTCTCCATGCTCCGCTTTAGTTGCTCCACCTAAAACAAATCTTCCCCTCATTTGACATGTTAATTACATATCATACATATTTTCTCTTCTAACCCATCCTTCAATCTATGCTATCTCCTGAACCATAACCTTGTTAAGACATACTCTGTGATGACTTGAATAGACATTTTTCCAAAGAAGACATCCAGATGGCCAACAGACATATGAAAAGATGCTCAACATCATTAATCATTAGGGAAATAGAAATCAAAGCCACAATGAGGTATCATCTCACACCTGTCAGAATGGCTAAAATCAAAAAGAAAAGAAATAACAATTGTTGGTGAGGATGCGGAGAAAAAGGAACCCTCACAGACTGTTGGTGGGCATGAAAATTGGTGCAGCCACTGTGGAAAACGGTATGGAAATTCCTCAAAAAATTAAAAATAGAACTATCATATCATCCAATAATTCCACTATTGGGTATTACCCAGAGAAAACAAAAACACTACCTCAAAAAGATATATGCACCCCTATGTTTACTGCGGCATTATTTATAATAGCCAAGACACAGAAGCAATCTAAGTGTCTATCAATAGACAAGTGGATAGGGACAATGTAGTATGTATACACACACACACACACACACACACACACACACACACACACACACTGGAATATTACACAGCCATAAAAAAGGATGAGACTGTGCTTTTTTTAAAACAGCACGGATGGACCTAGAGGGTATTTTGCCAAGTGAAATAAGTCAAACAAATACCATATGATTCCACTCACAGATGGAATCTAAAAAAAATAATAAACAAACAAAAAGCAGAATCAGAACTCTAAATACAGAGAACAAACTGATGGTTACCAGAGGGAGGGAGGTAGAAGGTTGGGCAAAATGGGTGAAGGTGAGAGAGGGAGAGATACAGGCCTCGAGTTATGGAATCAGTAAGTAAAGGGAATGAAAGAGCAAAAGGAATGCAGTGATATTATAATAGTGATGTAATGGGACAGATGGTAACTATACTTGTTATATAGCATATATATATAATATATATATATTATATATATATATAATATAAAATAAAAAATATATATATTATATATAAATAAATATATATATATATATAAAAAATAAAATAAAAAACATATATATATAATAAATATAGCATAATATATAAACTTGTCAAGTCACTAATTTGTACACCTGAAACTAATGTAACATTGTGTGTCAACTGTACTCAAATTTAAAAAATTCACACACACACACACACACACACACACACACATCGCTATATCCAAACCCACACTCAAGAGGAGGATATTACATAAATGCTTATATATCAGGCGGCAGGGATCAAAGTGAACCATCTTAGATTCTGTCTACCACAAGAGCTGGTGCAATAATTTGAGTATGAGATGCTAGTGCCCATTCTTAAGGTAGAGGTAGTAGAAACAGGGAGAAGCAGACAGATGTGACAACTATTGAAACAGTAAAATCACAACAGAATTTGGGCATAGGCACTAGAAAGGGTGGAAGTCAAGAATGACTCTCATGTTCACACTTGAGTGAGTGGAAAGGATATATTTGTAAAGGATCAAAAAGTAAGAATTTTCCTTGCAGTACCTATATTCACAGGCCATATCAGCTGTTTGCTGATATGTAAACAGCTAAGGAGAAATAAGATTTCTAGGCAAAAATTTTATGAGTTTGTTTTGTACATGTTGAGCTTCATGTGCCTGTGAAACATTAAAGCAGAGTTAAAAAAAAAAAAAAAGACACATTGTCCTACTGGTCTTTGCATGTCTTGCCACAGCTCATCCAGTGCTGATACAAAAATTATGCTTAAAAAAAAAATCTTTTTTTTTTAAGAGAGCATGAGCAGGGGACGGGCAAAGGGAGAGAGAGAATCTTAAGCAGGCTCCACGCCTAGAGCAGAGCCCAATGCAGGGCCTGACCTCATGACCCTGAGATCATGACTTGAGCCAAAATCAAGAGTTGGCTGCTTAACCGACTGAGCCACACAGGTGCTCCCCCCAATCATATTTTCAGAAGGGAAACTGAAATTTTGAGAAGTCAAATGTATACTCTTTGAAATTCTTCACCTTAAGTGGAGACGTTTTTATTGCTCTTGCTATCAATACTATCATTATAAAAATATTTTTAGTTACTTAAATGTAGTTCCATCACATTGTTTCTTCATACTTTGCAGGCTCCTCTTTGGTTTCCATTGAAAGTGCTGCTGAATCAAGTTTTCTGTCCTATCGAGTAGAACCACTTCAAAGCAAAACCAATTTTTGGATAGGATTGTTCAGAAATGTTGAAGGTAAATTTGCAGAATAATTATTTAATCACAAATATTTCAAAATGCTCTGTGCAAAACAAGTTTTCTGTTCCAGAAAGTCTTGCCTTAAATAATGATTAATTTGTGAAGAGTTTGAAAATTCAAACTTATATTTTCATTTAAAATAAGAACTGAAATTTTAAATGACTCACATATTGTGCTATCTTGAAGGCTATTGATTAAAGGAGTGTTGTGTAGCTAAGTTAGTTTAAGAAGCTTTAAAAAATAATTTCTATCTTTTGCCAGAAAAAAAAAATTAGGGAAGGATAAGCATATGTATTTGTACTAATTAGGAATCAGTTTTCAACTAAAGCTATATAAGAAACATATTCTTTTCAGTTTTTTTCCCTGTAATAATTGGTCATTGTAATCTTGCATACTAAAAGTCTGGTTGTAAACAACTATTGATTATAGTATAAAATAATATGCTTAGAAATTCTGCATGAGTAGGTTGATTTTATTTGAAGATGGGTAATTCTTAACTTCTGTTTTTACTGACTTCATTTGATCATCAGGAAAGTGGCTGTGGGTAAACAACAATCCAGTCTCCTTTGTCAACTGGAACACAGGAGATCCCTCTGGTGAACGAAATGATTGTGTAGCTTTATCCGCATCTTCTGGATTTTGGAATAATATTCACTGTTCTTCCTACAAAGGATATATTTGTAAAAGACCAAAAAGTAAGAATTTTCCTTGCAGTACCTATGTTCACAGGCCATTGTTTCTTTCAAATATTAAGGGGTCACACGTGGGATTATAATGTGGTTACAGGTCTCATGCAAGCTCTCTCCCTGAGTAAGTGAAGAATCCCTAGTGATTAGTTGTTGTCTGCAGCTCTGTGGGAGCAAACTCTGTCTGTGTAGCTGCCATAATGATTTAGGTATATCACTACATTTATGATGGGATACCCAGGCATATGGACTGTGGAGTTGCAGGTGGTTTGAAGAGTCAGCTTATAAAGCCTTACAGCATAAAAGGAAAAGGGGGTAAAGTTTGTCATCTCCACCAAACCAGAAGGTATTAAGATTCTGGAGAGGAATCAGAATTTACTATGGAATAAATCATGTAAGACCAATTAAATCTCCTTCTGAGATTAAGTAGCAGATCATGTAAAGACAAGGATTGGAGGAATTAATGGTGTTCCATGCCCACCATGTAGTACTCTCTAGACTTTAATAATATTTTATGCCAATCTACTTCACATAATATGCTTCCCAAGAGATAAAATTATTAATTAAATAATAGATTTAAATATAGGAATTAGATCAATTAACACTCTATCTCAGTAGATTTTATTATTTTGGAATCGTGTAGTTCTTCAGTCTTTTAAAACTCTCTTTGAGACACTTCGGTGCAGTGTGGGAGTCTTGTTTTACTTTTCATTCAAACGCCCTGTGGTACCTTAGGCTTCCGTGGGCCAATTTCAAAACAGCCTAGAATACGTTATTTTTGGATAGATGGGTTAGATTTTGAGGGTCAGTATCAGTAGGTCAAATGCAACTCAGTGGACTGTATTTTCAGAATCGTCTTTGTATTCAAACTCTCCCTACAGCTATAGGATGCTGATACAGGATGGGTGGATGGATGGATGGATCGATAGTTACATACATACACACATACATAGGTCTTCTAGATTCTATTTATCTATCATCTATCATCTATATATCATATCACCATGAACCAAATATGGAGGATTCCATGTATCTGCGAACCAAATAATAGTCACTATCTGCATGCAATTATTAGGGGCTTTTACAAATATTTAATTTTTTTTATTTCACAAACAGTTGTTGATGCTGAACCTACTCATACATTAATTACCACAAAAGGTAAGACCATTATGAAATTTTAAGTTCTTAGTAATATATCAATACAATTTGCTTGTTTTAAAAACCATAATAATCCTTTCCTATACCCCCTGTATTCTCAGTAGAATTGCTTGAGCTGCCTTAGGCTTTGTCATTATGTCATCAACCTCCCTTGACCAATGCTCTAAGAGAGCAGGCCTTGGAGTCAGGTTGGTGTTTTTACCATAGATATTATCAAAGACATTGCTGCATTACAGAGGTGCCTTGTGGAAACGACAGGAGAGATTTCTCTGGAATCCTTGCGGGTTTTTTTCTTCTTTTTTTTTAAGCAATGTTTTAAATTTTATTTTTATAGACAACTTGAATCAGGTAACTGATGGTAACTGATCTTATTTTGCCAATTTTGTTGGCAGCTAAAAAACCCTCAGATTTATGGTTTGCCTGCAACCTCCTTACTAACCTCCTGGGTGCTATTTGTTAACTGATTATATTCATGAGTTCAGATTGCCACTACTCTTATTTTCTCTTTTCCCTAATTTTCTCCCTTGCTTTTTTTTTATCATCATTATTATTACTATTTATCTTCATATGATGGATTTGTAAGCAGCATTAAATTATTTTGAAACAGGGGTGCGTATTTTAAAACCTTGATGTTAACTGGGGTGCCTGGGTGGTTCAGTTGGTTGAGCATCCGACTCCTGGTTTTGGCTTTGATTGTGATCTCATAGGTCCTGGGATCGAGCCCTGTGCAGGGCTCCGTGCTCAGTGCAGAGTCTGCTTGAGATTCTCTCTGCCCCTCCCCCTGCTCTCACGCTCACACTCTCATTCTCTCTCTCTCTCTCTCAAATAAATAAATACATCTTTAAAAAACACAACAACAAAAACACATTGATTTAAAACTAACAGATGGAATATTCCTGCAACTGAACAATAATCTTAACATCTAAAACAATCCTCTATGTCACATGGACTCCTGTTTTTATGTCCTTCATTTCTGTCTGACAAATGTCAAAAAACATTTGAAATGAAAGGACATTCATGCATTTTAGCTTTTCAAAAAAGAAAGTTGTCTTGTTCTTCATAGCATTCTACCTTTTGCCTCCCTCCACCTTTCTCCTCATTATTTTATTTATTTCTAGCTGACCCAAGGAAGATGGGTCCTTCCAAACCTTCTTCCAGCCTGGCAGGAGTCGTTGTCATGGTGGTCCTCCTGATCATAGCGGGTGCTGGCCTCGCAGCGTATTTCTTTTATAAGAAAAGACGTGTGCACTTACCTCAAGAGAACACTTTTGAAAACACTCTCTATTTTAATAGCAGATCAAGTCCAGGAATGAGTGATATGAAAGATCTCGTGGGCAACATTGAACAGAATGAACACGCAGGCATCTAGTATCCTAATGTGATTTAGATATATTTGAATCTCATAACATTGTAACTAAAATGTTAAGGTCTTTAATGCAATGTGATTGTTTCCTTTAAAATTAGTACTGTAGTGAACTGGCCTGTCCTTTTTCTTTGCCTAATTGAAGAAATAATTGCTCATGTTCTATCTGGCAAGGGATTTTCATAGAAGAGGGATACGGATACTGACTACCACTTGAAAAAAATAGCTTAGGTGAACACACAGCACAAGAATGCCAACTTAAAATTTAAGCATCACTGGTGTGTAGCCAGCATCGACCACATGCAGGTTAGAAGAACCCCAAAGACCTAAGCTTCCTGAAATAGTTTAAGGAGCTCCCAAAGAAATGTTACCTATTGAATTGTAATTCGGTAATCAGAAGACTGTTTTAAAAATCAAGTACAAATAACCTCAGGTGGCATGAAAATTTAGTCACTGTTTTCTCTTACCAATCTTGATTTTTACTTCAGTTATTTAGAATTGTATTTGTACATATGCAGAAAGAATGAGGCAGCTGAGAATCTTGTTTTCTCTGAGCAGGGTTTTCCAGGCTGAATCTTGCATATGTGTTCTTTGTCCTGTTATATGTATATCAGGAACAAAAGATGTGAAATAAAAATGTAAATTTGCATAACTGGATGTACTTAGATAATGTGAAATAAACATCAAAGACAAGGTCTATTTTTAATATATGTGAATTTTGGTGATCTTGGTAAATGTCAATTTTCTTTTAAGTGTGACTTATTTATCTATTTACTTTGTACTTAACTTTACTCTGAAAATAAACAATATGATTAGTAGAGAAATTCTTTAAACCCTCCATCTATTTGGAAAAGATAAGTTGCTAAAACACTAGGTGATTGTATAATTTCTCCAGATCTTCCCCTGTAACACTGATTCAAGTCAGAATTCAACAAAGGTTCTGTTACTGAGAATTAGGTCTCTAAATATCTTTTTCTCACTTTAGTAATTAATAATTCATTTTTGCATTAAAAATGTTGCCTTAGATAAAGCTTCCTGTACCTTGTGCAATACTTTGGAGGTTCCGTATCTCACATAGGTACCACACTATCAGCTCATCCTTGCCTTTATCAAGGGATTGCTCCTGGGCAGAAGTTCCTTACCTGAGGTCCCCAGCGGGACTCAGATGGTGTTAAAGAGGTCTAGGAAGGTCCAAAAATTGCATGCAAAATGCTGTACCAATTTGTGCCTTTTTTTTTTTTCTGAGAAGAAAATAGCACAGATTTTCAGGTAAGTCTGTAATTCAAAACAGACGAAGAAGCTGATCATTGGGTAGGAATATGATGGAGTTTCTAATACCCCAACTCAGATGAGTAACAGGTGGAAAGAAATAGGAAGTGAGAGGTAGGCAGTTGTGGAAAAGGTAGTTGAGCACCAACAATTCCCTCTCGTACCTGAAACAGTAGAAAACAAGTTGCTTTTTATTTTCTTGGTAAGAACGAAGCATATTCCATTTGAAGACATTCCAGTGGGAATGATTGCTATAGTATCACTGCTGTCTGTGATGAACTATATTAAAGAAATTACTTTCCTAATATATATATATTAGGATATATGTATTAAGACTATATGCTATATATATTATATATACATATATATACTAATATATACTATGCATATATTACATATATACTGCATATAGTATCTGTTATAGATATTAGATATATACTATATATAGATAATTATATATATTATAGATTATATAGATACTGTATACAGAGTATATAGTATATATAGATATAGTTATATATTATGGATATATATACATATGCATAGTATATATATAGTATCTATTATAGATATACAGTATATATAGATATATATATACTATACTACATATTATAGTATATATATCATATATATAATCCATATTATAGTATCTATAATAAATACTATATATAGTATACATATAGTATGCATGGTATATATAGTATATATACTATACATAGAAAGATATATATTATATAGATGCTATCTATATATATAGTATATATATACTATATATACTATACCATATATTATATAATATATGTGTATATACTAAAATATACTATACATATATACTATATATGTATAATATATAGTATATATAGTATATATATTCCTAATATATATATATATATACTATATATTCTCTCTATATATATCCTTTCCCTAATATATATATATTTCTTTTTCCCTCAAGATACAAGAGAGAATTGGAAATATAAAATAAGGAGAAATACATAAGTGAGCATGTTTAAAAATTCTGTACAAAAGTCATTATAACTCAGAGCCGCATCCTCACAGAAAATATTTTGGACTCCAAACATGTATCTCAGACTTAAATGTCTTACTTTTTCAAGAAACAGTCCGTATTTGGCAGAGTGCTGAGCATAATATTTCACACTCACGTTATCCACTCAAACATACTTTGAGTCATAGTTAAGTCATTTGTATCTACACATGTATCCAAATACAATACTAAAATATCAAGGGTATTTTGTGGGTCAGGGAAAGGCGTCTAGGGTGGACAAGAGCAGTTTTATGCACTTTTGGTTGTTGGAGTTGAGTTGTTTTGTTTCTTAACCAGAAATTCTATCTGGTGGATTAAATGTTTAAGTACTCTCCTCAATGGCTTGCTTGCTTCAGGTTTGCATCAGAATCCAGCAGCTGGAAGAGTCTTAAGGATATTTCTTCCCCCAGTTGAGCTCAGACAATGTGAATAGTCTGTAACTTCAACTCTAAAATTAAAATTGATATCTGTAGAGACTGGCAGACTCTTAATTCATTTTCAGTATTCGCTAGTGCATCTGGTTGTGTATTTGCCCATTCAACCGTCAGCTATTTCTGGATCATCTGTCACATGTGCTAGACATTGAGCTACCCCCTGGAGATTCAAATATGGGTGAGGAGCAGTGCCTGTCCACAAGATGTGCACAGCCTAGTATAGGTCAAGACACAGATCATTTTATAACAATGTGGAAGATGCACTGGTAGAAATAGGCTTAAGATACTTTCTCAGCTTGGGACGCCTGGGTGGCTCAGTTGGTTAAGCGCCTGTCTTCGGCTCAGGTCATGATCCTGGGACTGAGCCCTGCATCAGGCTCCCCACTCAGCAGGGAGTCTGCTTCTCCCTCTATCCCTCCCCCTGCTCATGCTAACTCTCTCTTACTCTCTCTCTCAAGTAAATAAATAAACTCTTTAAAAAATTTTTTCAACTTTATTGAGCTGTAATTGACATATAACTGTGTAAATTTAAGATGTACAACATAATGATTTGATATTTGTATATATTGCAAAATGATGACCGCAGTAAGAATAGGTAGCATATCCCTCACTTCACATAATTACAATTTGAAATACAAGTTGTCTAAGATATTAATGGAGCAGTGACAGATGCAGACATGGTTTCAGCAGTGCAAGAGCTGAGTTTTGTGGGTCTGAGGAGTTAACTTTGGGGGGCCCTCTTGAAGAAAGATAATACAAAGAAGTAGGTACAAAAGTGAAAATTTATTCAAAATGAAAAAAGAAATGAGAAATTACAATTTTTTTAAAGATGGCAGCTACAACAAATATCCTAAATTCAGGACAATGATGTTTTATTTTTAATAATTAACTGCCTGATATACTTTGTATTTGTTTTCTAGGATCTACCATAACAAAATATCACAGACTGGTGGCTTAAACAATGCAAGTTTATTTTCTCTCAGCTTTCCTACAGCTTACGGTTCTGGAGGCTGGAGTCCAAGGTCACGGTACTGGCGGTGGGGGGCGGGGGTGGTCCTCTGATGCCTCTCTCTCTGGCTTGCAGATGGCTGCCCACTTGCTGCCCCTTCATATAGCTGTCCCTCTGTGCGCACGAGTCCCTGGTGTCTCTGTGTGTATCCTACCTCCTCTTACAAAGATGCCAGTTAGATTGGACTAGGTATACCTTAAAGACTTTGTTTTTAACTTAATACCCTCCTTAAAGATCCTATCTTCAAATAGTCACATTCTGAAGTACTAAGGGTTAGGGCTCCAACATTTGAATTTGGCAGGGGCGGGGGGGGGCACAGTTCAGCCTATCACATACTTCAGAACACTTCTTTTTGATTATCCCTCGTGTCAGAATTTTCCAGAGAAACTGAACCAATAGAATCTATCTATCTATTATCTATCTATCTATCATCTATCTATCTATCTATCATCTATCTTTCATTCATCTATATTTTTATCTACTTAGCTATCATCTATCTAAATGGAGAAAGATATATTTTAAGGAAAAGCCTCATGCAATTGCAAATGCCTGGTAAATCCAAAATGTACAGGATAGGTGAGCAGGCTAAAGACCCAGGGAAGAGTTGCAGTTTGAGTCCAAAAGCAGTTTGCTGGCAGACTCACTCAAGGAAGAAGGTCCATCTTTGTTCTATTAGGGCCTTCAACTGATTAGACAAGACTCACCCTCACTAAGGAGGGTAATGTGCTTTGCTCAAAGTCCACTGATTTAAATGTTAATCTCATCCAAAATAACTCCTTCATAGAAACATCCAGAATAATACTTGAGCAAATATCTGGGCACCATTGCCCAGCCAAGTGGACATGTAAAATTAACCATCACACCCCTTTATATGGCAATGGTTTTGCAATATTTTTATATAGAGAATAGAAAGATAATGCAGTCTTCAGCATGATAGAACAAATATTTGAAAAACTCTTTGATAGTTAATAGTTTTAACTCTATAACTTGTTATTGATAATGTAGTATAAATTTTAGGACTAAGGTCAAATATGGGAAAACCTCTTGAATTTCAGGGCATTTATTTTGAGTGTGTGCATATGTGTATAACAAGTAATTGTAAATACCTGTGAATCTGGTGATAATCACTAATCAGTTTGTTGACATTTTTATAATGGCATATTATGAGTGCTTTGTGAGGTTGGTATTTTGTGTCAAACCTAAATCTTTTTCTAATATGTTCATATAATTCAGTTCTCTTCATTCTTATCATTAACTAAATTACCATATAACCCAAGAGTCTCTTCACTATTTCAACTTTGAAATTAATCTCATCCTGTTAATAAATTATTACTTTGGGAATGATCTGAAAATTTTCTTGTTCCTATTTGCATCTTGATGTCAGAATAATTTCTATTGGTTTCATTTTGCAATTTTCAAAATTTTCATTTTCAATTTTCTATTGGTTAATTTTTTGCTTTGTTTCATATTCCCATTCATTTGAATTGCATTTTATTCTAATTCTTTAACAAATAAATTTTATTTTTTTTTTAATTTTATTTATTTGAGAGAGAGGGAGAGAGCACAAGAGAGCATGAGAGAGCACAAGCAGGGGGAGTAGCAGGCAGAGGGAGAAGCAGGCTCCCCAGTGAACAGGGAGCCCGCTGCGGGGCTCGATCCCAGGACCCTGGGATCAGGGCCTGAGCTGAAGGCAGATACTTAACTGACTGAGCCACGCAGACACCACTTTAACAAATAAATTTTAAAATGACAGAATAAAGTATATTTTCTACACATCCAAATGTGCACTCTGCCCGCACTTATACAAAAATTTCTCAGTTGTTTTTTTTGAGATGTCCAAAAATATTTTTCCATGTTACAGGTAAAGTAGCATCTTTGATAAAGCTCTGTACCACATTCCCAGCAAAAAAAAAAAAGAGAGAGAGAGAAAGAGAAAGGAAAACTGCATAGTGTTTTTATATTGTATAGGCTGCATTACTTCACCCTTCCATTTTAATTCGGCTTTGATGATAACTGGAATTTCTACTTCAATTTTTTTCTCCCTGTGATAATTGAAGGAATTTCTGTAAACTAGCATCTGGTTTCAAATATTTTAAAAGTTGTTTCTTCTCTAAATCCACTTACTTTGGCCCTGGTACCTGAGGATATGCTCATACTGGTTCACAACCAAGGCTGGACGATCTGATACGGTGGATGGCAGGTGCGTTCCCAGAAGCTGTGACGTGGCTGATTGATGTCACAGTTTCCTGAGGCTGAACCGCAGGACTCAGTTAATCCAACAGGAGTCTAAATGCTCTGTGAAGGGATTTTGCAGAAGTAAATAAAGTCCCTAATCAGGTGACTTTAAGTTGAGGATATTATCCTGTGTGGGCCTGACTTAATCAGTTAAATGATCTCTCAAATTGGGTCTAGGCTTTTCCTGGGGTGGGGGTTAGGGGCAAACTCCTGCTTTTAGGAAACTTTTGGCCCATGGAGTTCCAGCTTGTTCCTTATCTTCCCTTTCTGATGGCCTGCCTTGTGGACTTCAGACTTGCTTAGTCAGTCTGCCACAGTTACATAAGCCAATTCCTTATGTCTCTAGAGATGTTTGCCTACTATCTATCTATCATCTATCTATCTATCTATCTATCTATCATCTATCTCTATCATCCATCTATCTATCATGTTAATATTTCCTACTGGTCCTCTTTCTTTGCCTGAATCCTGACTGATACCCCATTCCTATACTGACAACCACATAAATATATTATTCCATTAAACCAACCAAATGTGTTCCAAACTCAATGTCCCTTTACCCCGATTCCCAAAAGTGCTCACAGTCACTCCCACGCTACCCAACACAAGAAGGAGTTTAATGGAAGGGTAGTTGGAGTAGAGAGTCTGAAACAATTAGGGTTAGAATATCTTACTTCTGCACAACTTATTTTAAAAACACAACTGTGTGAAAACACGGCTAGGACCCTGTCCACTGGCTTCGAAGGGACGCTTGCAAGTGAGGGCCTCCCAAATTATGCTTCATTTGAAAGCTTCACTAGAGAACCACTCTGAATGTCAGGAGTAGTTTCTGAGAGAGGGGCCCCTGGAGAGGAGACCTGAGCACAGTCCAATAAGATGAGAGAAGAGCGTGTCTCAGTGGGGAGGGGGAAGGTAGGAACAGATGCCAGACAGACGAAATCTTGAGCAAAACCAGAGATGAGAACCCACTAGTTGTAGACAGGGAGTAAAGTGGGGTGAATGTGTTAAGGACTAGAATTTAGGGGTCACACCCTCAAACACTGACAGCAGGCAGTCTTCTGTTTGGTCCTCCCCTTGTTTCATCTGCATTCAAAGCACCTTCTTTTTTTTTTTTTTTTAAGGATTTTATTTATTTGACAGAACAACTGGCTTGTTGGCATAACAAAATTGGAGGCTGAAAAATCTTAATTTAGAAACCCTTGAAATATGAAGGATGTAAGGCACCTCTATTAGTGAGAATTTCTTTTCTGGTAATATCTTAGGGTAAACATATGGCATTGGCTATAAATAGGCATCTCAATCCTGGTTGCACTTTGTAATTGCCTGGGCCTCACCTCGGACCCATAAAAGGAGAATCTGGGAGTGGACCAGCAGAACAGAACAGGGCAAACCAGCAAAAACTTCCTAGGTGACACTATGAACTGGATAATGAAGAAATAAGGTTAAATAGTGCAGGTTTGAAGGTGTTAATTATTCTTCAGCTTTCCCTAGTAAGTCAAAATTCTTGAGAACATGAATACAGTAATATTTCTCAAAATTAGCAGAGGGCAGTTGGTAAATTTCACGATGTATTTGCCCTTAACATAACTTTTTGTTTTTTACTAAAAAGAAGATATAATCAAAAATAGTAATATTATAATTTGTTCTTGCATACTTCTGGTTTTTCTTAGAGAATTCATATTGCATCCAAATATCAAATAGGAAATTTTCCTTAAAACATTGTTTTTGGTAAAGCCTAAATAGATGTTGTCATAAAAATGTTTCAGGAGATTCCTTCCACTGAAACTTTTGTCCAAACTGGTGCAACACATATTTTGATATTAGAATTTCCGTAGCATTCTATAAATAAGGTTTTTGACTTGGAAGGGCCCCTGATAGGCAGCAATTTTAAACAAAAGATGGCACTGACATTGGAAAGGCTCCCTGAGTTGGCTGGAGATCCTGGCTATGCTGTGGGGGCTTTAAAATATTAAGGTTATTCATGGCGACTCTGCACGATTAGATTTTGGCAAAGATCGTTGATCTCATTAAACTAGCTCTGTGGGTTGAGTGAAAACCATTCCTATCACTGCTTTCTCCTTATGGGTCTGATTACAGCTCATGTACATGTAGTTCTCCCGGTGTTTGAGAGAACTCCACAGAGCAATCATGCTCTCTTTTCTGTTAACTTTTTGTTTTTGTTTTTGTTTGTTTTTTAAGGACAGGAAAAGTTCGAGACTCCTTGGGCTTGCTCCTGATTGGGGGCTTCGGCAGGGGTTCTCAAACTGTTATGGGCATAAGAGCCACATAGTGAGTTTATTCAAAATACAGATTCCTCTGGGATCATGGTTATGATTCTGATTAAGTAGAGCTGGGTTGGAGTCCTGGAATCTGCCTTTCAGCCCGCAATCCGGGAGATTCTGATGGCCTCGGGCTATGATTTTGATGAACTCTATTTCGGAATCATTTTGCATCGAGATAGCATTTCCTCAAAGCTGTTAGAAATCTCACAGAATCCCATAATCCGTGAGGTAAAAGCAGGATAGCCAAATAGCATGGGAGTTAACCAAAGTTTCAGTTTCTCCATTCTTTCTGTTAATTAACCAGGAACTGTCGATGCTAAAATCTTTTCTGCACTACTTTTCATGAACTCCCCTATACTCTCTGCTCTCTACTGAATGTTTGCATCTCACTACCCCAACCCCATTCGTATGTTTGAGACCTAATTCCCAATGTGATGGTCTTAGGAGGTGGGGTCTTCGGGGGGTGGTTAGGTGATGATGGTAGAGCCCTTGTGAATGGAATTAGTGCCTTTATCAAAGAGACCCCAGAGAGCTCCCTGTCCCTTCCATCGTATGAAGACACAGAAAGAAGACTACTGTCTATGAACCAGGAAGCGGGTTCTCACCCGACACTGAATCTGCTGGCAACTTGATCTTAGACTTCCCAGCCTCCAGAACTGTGAGAAATAAACGTTCGTTGTTTCTGGGAGCAGCCCAAATGGTCTAAGACATTCTCCCAATGCTATCCTGTGCCTATATCCCCTTTAATGAATACGTGTGAGCTGATGATTTGTCTCTCTTGTCCAATCTTAGAATATTAACTCAGGGAAGGGAAAAGCCAGACATTATGTGGTCCTGGGCAGAACCTTAGATCCTTTCTATTTGCTATGGGAGAAAGCAAAGAAATTATCCCTAGAGAGACTCCCAGCTCATGAAAATGTCAGTTGCTGTGGGTCAGGGTTTGCTCATGTTATAAAAGGAAGTGCATGGAAACCTTCTAATGCTGTGACCATCAGAACTCTGTAATTTACCTTTATTTTCTTGAGAAGATGGGAAAAAACCTCATCAGCTTCTTTGATAAAAATTGCAGTGAATATTTCAAAGAGGATTCTGTCTCTTATTTTCCCTCAATTTTCTGGAAATCAGGAGCAGCTCTTGGCAATGAAGGTAATAGGGAGACTGATTAAGTTCCTATCATGCCAGACACAATGGCCTGCAACTGAGTAATTCCAGATGGGCCTGAAGTGTGTTCTGCTGACTGCCATGTGCCACCTTAGGGGTGAATGCCAAGGACCCCCCCCCCTCCCTTGAGCTGTGGGGACAGAGGAGGAGATTTGAAGTTTCTAAAAGAGAAGAAGGAAGGTTGTGGGATTGAGCCTTTCTAGGTATCCACGTCTCTGAATATGACAGTTTGCTTATCAGGCAAGATTTGACTCCCTTGAGGAAATACCGGGTTAAGAGATGAGCAAAGTCCTAGAGGGGAGGGGGGTGGGAGGATGGGTTAGCCTGGTGGTGGGTATTGAGGAGGGCACATTCTGCATGGAGCACTGGGTGTCATGCACAAACAATGAATCATGGAACACTTCATCTAAAACTAATGATGTAATGTATGGGGATTAACATAAGAATAAAAAAAAACAAAGAAAAAAAAAGAGAGATGAGCAAAATCTCTATGTGTTTTGTGTTATTGATCTTGGGTCTCAATAAAAAGTCCTGATTTTCTCTGGATGTGTCTGGACTTCTCTCTGGGCCTTTGTTCCCACATGTCAGTAGGCTGTAACTAGATAGGGATTATGCAAGAACTGCTTTTGTCAGAAGAGTCTGCTTCCACATCCCATGTACCCCATCGGCTGCTGACTGCTATGGCTGGATGGTAGCCATGCTGGAAACACCTGGACTCAAGCCCCTGTGGTGTGTGTGCCACAAAGCAGGTAGAGGGACTCCTGCTTTTACCATCCCGGGGGCCACGCCTCACCCAGTGAGGACCCCCAGGCCAACCTGGCAGAGCATGAAGAAGGAAGCGGATCCGGTGTGGGGCCTTCTTCGCTTGAGCAGCTGACAGAGATTCTACGGCCAAGCAACAGAGAATCTGGCATAATCTCTGAAGAGCCTCGGCCAACTGGAACTTCGGAAACCACAGCTTTCCTCTGAGCTCCCCCTCAAGATGGGTATAGTCATCGTGCCTGTTTTGCTTCCTCCGTGTTCTTGTTTAAAAGCCAGATTTCTCCCTGGACAGGAAGCAAAATCTCAAGTCTTCTGGGGTTGCCATGAGGGCAGAGAGGAACAGGGAGAACAAGTTTGGGGAGGTTAGGGCAGTATCAGGTAACCTTTCCTGAAGTCGACCTTTAGAGTATCCAAGCCACTGTGTTCTTTTGGACTGTCTTCAACCAAGCATTTTCCACAGTGCCAAGCCTCAGGATATCAAAGAACTGCTCACAAAATATTCTCTCTCTCTCTCTCGTAAGCAGCAGAATGATTTAGCTAAGAGGACATTTCTGCCGACACATATCACATAGACTGAGACAATAAAAGAAAGAAAGAAAAGAAAAGAAAAAATTTTAAAAAGACCAAAGAGAATGAGAGTGAGTTCTTGGTGGAAAGAACACAGTCACCCCCCCTCCAAGAGTTCCTGTGATTGGCCAACCTAAGCTACTTTGGTGGCTGCTGTCACCCCTGAGGCGCTCAAAAATGACTAAGACAATGGGAAACGTGGTACCTCAATGACCATAACAGGTACCACAACTGGGTAGCCATCAACATCCACAATCATGCATTTTTTAGCTCTCACTTTGTTTTCTTCATTCAATGATATTTCAGTTTCCATTGTATCTAATAGTAGTGTCCAGAAGTCAAGTGCTGTAAAGAACCACAACAGAAAAATGACAACAATGTAAGCTACAAACTCAAAAGCTGTTGCTGGTACCTAGGCAAGGTAGGTACATGGTCAAATAGACGCACTCTGTTCTTCTGAACATACCAATCGTAACCTGACAACTTCCCCAAATATTTGACAAATCTGCAAAGGTGGTCACCCCCGCACTTCTGGCAGGCCGTTCTGTAGTTAGTACAGAAAGCAGAGTTACATC
Organism: Leptonychotes weddellii; assembly: GCF_054177405.1. Taxonomy (NCBI): domain Eukaryota; kingdom Metazoa; phylum Chordata; class Mammalia; order Carnivora; family Phocidae; genus Leptonychotes; species Leptonychotes weddellii. Next base: position 50,671,489 of record NC_138373.1, read on the forward strand.
CGTTTGGTTGAGTGTTGAGGCCAAAACCACCATCACAGGGATGATCAACACTATCACCCATCACCCCGAAGGAGTCCTGTCTAAGACAGCAGTGATCACTACCAGGGCATGAAGAGTTGAGTCAGAAATGAAGATACCATCCATACCGACCATGGGCCTGAAGGCCACACCCAGTATCACATGCACATTATGAAACCTTACAACTTTCAAGAAGCAGGTTGAGATAGTATGCGGATTACTGATGACAGAAAAATCCAGAGTTGAGGCCATTGTCGGCACTGTCTTGACAGAGCTTATAAAAATGCTAAAGAGGCCAACAACAAACTCAAGACAGCACGGATCCATTGAGTCATACATGCTTGTTGTCACAAAGCTTCCAAATGGCACTAAACAGATTTTACCCTTGGTGGCCCTTTTAATTTCTCTTGTCATATTTATCTTTAAAAGCTACAAGAAGAACTATCACCCAACAAAGTGCTTAACTAATAGACTTCAGATGATTATGAAGGAATTATTGGAAGGACACTTACACAAAAAACGATTTCTGTATTAAGTGTGCTGGGAAATCTGGGGGGCATTTCTCCTTCCTTTGTGATCTGTTAAGTCTGAATCAGGTATTATTTTATGCATTATTTTGAGGCAATTTGAGAGCGATGCCAGATACTTAATAGATCTGTTATGAAATTAATGTATTATTGAAAGCTCTCTCCTCTTTTTGAAATTAAACAAAAAAGTTATGTCATGGACCAGGAAAGTGTAGTAACTCTGTCAGCATAGATGTAAGTGATCCCAAGTTCATCATGGACTTAGTTTACTGGGTCATTTTTCAGCTTGATCACATCTAAAGAGAGAATTCTTGTGGATCTTGACTTTTTTCTCCCTTTTGATATGATGTTATGTTTATAGCCCATTCTAGTTAGAACTTCTGTGAAATGTACGGTAATTAGTTTTGTTTTTGTAAATAGTCATTTAAAGAAAAGAAAAATAAGATCCTAGAAAAATAAGTAAGTGTGAGAATGAATAAATACCATGTTCACGGGGTGCCTGGGTGGCTCAGCTGGCTAAGCATCTGCCTTCAGCTCAGGTCATGATCCCAGGGTCCTGGGATCAAGCCCCGTGTCATTGGGCTCCTCCTCAACGGGGAGTCTGCTTCTTCCTCTGCCCCTCTCCCCACCTGTCGCTTGTGCTCTCTCTCTCAAATAAATATAATCTTTTAAAAAATACCATGTTCATGCTGATAAATCTCAAATTTATATCTTTAGCCTTAACTTCTGCTTGGAACTTTTAACTTGCCTACTTGACTGCTCTACTTGAATGTTTCATAGATAGTTCACATTTAACCAAATAGAACACAGCCTTGCCCCCACACTATTACTACTCTGATCTCCATTTTGTCAATGGCAACATGAGCTATCCAGCTGCTCACTCTAGACAACTTGGAGCCATTCTTGCTTCACCTCTTTCCCTCACACTCTGTATCTGTCACCAGATCTGTTCAATTCAACTCCCCAAATAAGCTCTTGGACTTGTCCATGTCTTCCTCTTTCTATGGCTGCTCCCTAGTCTAGTCCCCATTATCTCTTGCCTGAAATACAAAAGTAGCCTGCTCCCTGATCTCCCTGTTTCTGCTTCTATTGTCCTCCATTTGTCCTCCACTTTGCAGCAAGTGGCTTTATTAAAATATGAGTCATATTATGTCTCTCCACAACTCAACACCTTTCAATAGCTTTTAATTTCATTTAGAAGACCACTCAACATTCTTACCATGACTGGTAGGACCCATGTGATCTGCCCCTGGCTTGTCACATGCTCACCACCCATACTCCAGCCAACTAATCCTCTCTCAGCATTTCAGAAAGTAGAACTCTTTCACCCCAGGGACTTTCCACATATTGATCCCTCCACATGGAATGTGCTTTCTTCCCAGCTTCAAGAGCTAGAGCTATTAGATCCCTCAGGTCATTTTCATTAAGGTAGACTCCAATTCTGTTGGTCTTCAACTCAGCCTCCTGCTTGTTTCCATAACACTCATAATTCTTTAATAGTTCCTTTATTTGTTTGTTTCTTTCTTCCTCCACCTTCCAATGTAATGAAGGCAGGAACCAATGTCTAGTTTGATTCATCAGTGAATTTCTGGTGCCTTCTGCAGTCTTTGGCTCATGACAGTGTTCAATAACATTTGTTAACTCCACTGAATCAATGGAAGAATTTAAATAATAAAATAATAAAAGAGGGCAGCAGGCGGAATCCAGGGGAGTGCTAACATCAACATTGAGGTGCAGGATACAAACCTACGAGGAAATTCGAAAGAAGCAGTCAGAGAGGAAGAATTCTGCTAGAATATTCTGAAAGCCAAGAAAAGGATGCACTTCAAGAAGGAAGGTAGGGGAGGGGTAGGCTCTGCCAGATGCTGCCAGATGTCAGGTGAGATATGGGTTGAAGCTGTCTGCTGGATTTAGCATTACAAGAGTCATTTGTGACCTTGGCAAGAGCAGATTCCATTTCTCAGTGCTGCTTGTTTCTGGGCAAATCTGTGCTGCTCATTTTATGTAAGATCGAGATAGACAGAGGCTTACAAGTTTCAAGGAGACTGGTGAAGGAGAAGAGACATCAGGCACAAGTTGCTGGAAGGAAAGATTTCAGTACAATTAAGTATAGGAAAGGACCTAGGAGAGAGGGAAAATGTAAGAGCCAGCAATGAGAGACTATGATTAATGGAATACAGACTTCCTGGCATCCACTTCCGTGGAACCCAAAGCCCAGGTAGAAGAAAGAAAAGACTTCTCTATAGTCACAGTGAAAGTCACCTGGGGGGCTTTTAAAAGTATCAATGTCTTTGGCCCTACTCTAATCCAATTAAATCAGATCTGTAGGGATGGGGTCTAGATATGAAATTTTTATAAAGCATCCAGGCTCTTCCAATGAATGTGCAGACCATAGTTGAGAAATGCCAGTTTAAATAACTGTTTTTACCTTTCCTTCTTTTGTGTGTTGAGATAGCACTTGCAGTTGGGGGTAGTTTCTTTGCTAAGCAAACACTAAGTTAGGGTAGTTGACTGGTGTCAGCAGGAAGGCGTGAAGAAGTTAGTGGGTACCTTTACCTTTACCTAGCCAAATTGCTTTAAATCCATGCATACATTCATTATAAAATGTGGTAGAATACACATAAAATTTGCCACTGTCATCATTTTTATGTGTGTAGTTCAGTAGTCAGTATATTTACATTGTTGTGGAACCAATCTCCAAAACTCTTTTATCTTGCAAAACTAAGACTCTCTATCTGCTAAATAACTTTCCATTCCCCTAACCCTCAGCCCCAGGAAACTACCATGCTACTTTCTGACTCCATGAATTTGACCTCTCTACATAGCTCATATAAGTGAAATCATGCACATTTGCTCTTTTGTGACTGCCTTATTTCACTTAGCATAATGTTCTCAAGGTTCATCTATACTGTAGCATGTGTCAGAATTCCTTTCCTTTTTTTAAAAAAATTTTATTTATTTATTTGAGAGAGAGAGAGAGCACGAGTGGGAGAGAGGGGAAGAGGGAGAAGCAGACTCCATGCTGAGTGCAGAGCCTGACACAGGGCTCGATCCCAGGACCCGGAGATCATGACCTAGCCAAAGGCAGATGCTTAATCAACTGAGCCACCCAGGCGCCCCAGAATTCCTTTCCTTTTAAAGGCTGAATAAGGGCGCCTGGGTGGCTCAGTTTGTTAAGCGACTGCCTTCGGCTCAGGTCGTGATCCCGGAGTCCTGGGATCGAGTCCCACATCGGGCTCCCGGCTCCCTCTGACCCTATCCCCTCTCATGCTGTTTCTCTCTCTCTGTCAAATAAATAAAAATAAACAAAATCTTTAAAAATAAATAAATAAAGGCTGAATAATATTCCATTGTATGTATAGACCATATTTTGTTTATCCATTCATTGGTCTTTTGACACTTGGTTGCTTCTACTCTTAGGGATTGTAAATAATGCTGCTATTACCATGGGTGTACAAGTATCTCTTCAAGACTCGGCTTTTAATTCTTTTGAGTAGTGCCCAGAAGTGGAATTGCTGGATCATATGGTAATTCTATTTTTAATTTGTTGAGGAACTGCCATACTGTCTTCCACAGTGACTACAGCATTTTTTGTTTCCACCCACAGTGCATAAGGGGTCTGATTTCTTCACATCCTTGCAAACACTGTTTTCTGTTATTTATTTTTTGATAGTAGCTACTTAAAAGGTGTGAGGTGGTTACATCATTCATTTTTACTTTTGCTATTTTTTTATTTTTTTAAAGATTTACTTATTTATTTGAGAGAGAGAACACGCATGAGTGGGGGGAGGGGCAGAGGGAGAGAATCTTCAAGGAGACTCCCTGCTGAGCAGAGACTCTCATGGGGGCTCAATCTCATGACCCTGAGATCATGACCTGAGCTAAAACCAAGAGTCAGACACTTAACTGACTAAGCCACCCAGGTGCCCCAACTTTTGCTTTTTTTAAAAAAAAAGATCTGAATCTTTATTTATTTATTTTTTTAAGGATCTGAATCTTTATTTATTTATTTGAGAAAGAGGGAATGTGCCTGCAAGTGGGGAGGGGAGGGGCAGAGAGAGAGAGAATCCCAAGTAGGCTCAATGCTTAGCACAGAGCCCAAAATGGGGCTCAATCCTATGACCCTGAGATCATGACCTGAGCCAAGATCAAGAGTGAGACACTTGGGGTGCCTGGGTGGTTCAGTTGGTTGGGCATCTGTCTTCAGCTCAGGTCATGATCCCCAAGTCCTTGGGTCAAGCCCGGTGTCAGGCTCCCTGCTCAGCCTGCTCAGCCAGGAGTCTTCTTCTCCTCTGCCCCTCATCCCACTCGTGCTCTCTCTCTCTCTCACTCTCTCAAATAAATAAACAAAATCTTAAAAAAAAAAAAAAAAGAGAGTGAGACACTTAACCAACTGAGCCACCCAGACGCCCCTACTTTTGCTATTTTTGAGAACTTCTTGAGTCAGCTTATAGTGGGTACTGTTGGATTTTTCAATGGATCTCCACCCTGGGGGAGACTAGGATTGGGTAAATTGGACTTCAGGAAGGCCCTGGCTCTCCTTTTCTTGTAGAAGTTTTTGACATCTTGAAAATAAAGAAAACCTTACCGTTACAAATCATGTCCTCTGGTCAGGTTCTTCCTCTCTAGGGAAGACATGTGCCCACAGGCTTGTCTAAAGTTTTCTGTCACTCTGAATCCCAGAGAGGTGTGAGGAGGGCAGATTCCATTTCTCAGTGCTGCTTGTTTCTGGGCAAATCTGTGCTGCTCTTTTTATGTAAGATCAAGATAGACAGAGGCTTACAAAGTGTGCAAGGGAATAGATAAGCCAAGCCATTGACCCCTTTCTCTGGCCCCTTCTACAGAGGACAATGTCAGGCTGGGAGAGAAAATCATGATGTCTGCTGAGTTCATGGGTGGAGGCTTTAAAAATATATATATTTGTCGAGAATCTATGTACTTACTATTATTCTATTATACCCCTGTTGACTTCAGCAAGCAGGACACACTTGATGGAAAAAAAATGGAAAGAAAATATTAAGTTTGTGTTATGAAAGTTTTCATATCCAAGAGAGATGAGAGTGTGGCACCTGATATACCAGATTTCTGCTTAGATTACAGAAATGTGAATCCCAGTGCCATTCAGGATCTAACTTTTGTTACAAGAGGTAGAGTTGCCCTTGCCTTTCTCAGAGAAGACTGTACAGCCTAAGCCATTAGACCAAGGAAGTGCTGGAAGGCTTTTGTCTGCTAATGAGCCAGAATAAGCTGTGACTCCCCATGGGGTCACTTCAGAAGTCTTACTTATATGTCATCTGAGGAAACTTTGAGAGTTGAAACTAGACGGCAATTTGTGCTCAGTGATAATCATTTTGTTCAAGGGCATTTCCTACCTCTCTGCTTCACTTTATTTCACACAGACCTCTCTATTTTACTAGTGTTCAAGTCTACTTGCCTTTTTTTGGCCCTCATGGAGCCCACACAGGGTAAGAGATTCCCATAGAACATGCTGTACGTATCATAGTACTTACCCTGCTGCATGCTGTTGGACTGTTGGCCAGGCTTTTCTCTGACAAACTGTGATTGTGGGCAGGGATCATGCTCCATTCATCATTGTTTCACCAGCATATGGTGATGTAGGCATGCTCAATAAATATCTGAGTATGATAACAATGTAAATATGCAAATAACACCTAACGCTCATTGAGCACTTCCTATGTGCCATGTACAATCATTGATTGTATTAGTATTTAATTTAATTGTATTAGTATTTAATTTAATTTAGGTGAACCCTCACGACAGCTCTATGAAGGAAAGTTTCTGTTCTTATCCTCTCATCACTGAGAAAACTGATAGAAAGTTTAGGAAAGTCATCGAAGGTCACACAGCTAGCAAGTGGCTGAACCAAAAATGGAGCCTGGGCAGTTGGGCTCTTGAGTCAGTAAGCTGACTTTGAAAGAAATCAAAAAGGAAAGGAAGTAGGGAAAACAAGGACTTTTATCAGTCTGAACTCCCTTCCTGGGCAAGAGAGAGCACAGGTCACCAAAGGTGGACTAGGTCAGGCTGGAATGGAACTGGCTATGAGGCAGTTCCTGGGGAAAAACCAAAGAGAAGGCCAGCACAACCCAAAGTCATCAGTAGCAAGGCAGTATTCACCAGAGACAGCCACCCAGAGCAGGGGGTCTTAGTGGTAGGGGTGCAAGGCCAGTGGGCTTCCCAGCTCCACCCACTCTTCCTTCTCCAGGATATCACTCTTCCCCTGGGCCCCTGGGGTAGGGTGTGATATCAAGGATTTCGAGTTGAATTGCCAATATCAGCACTGAGAACGACCAATCAGGTATTTCACTGTATTTGTTACATTTATCATCATCCTCGTGAATGAATAGATAATGCATATATAGGTACACAAAAGATTCAAGAGGATGGTGAACCCCTGCACCACCCACCCCTACAATCCCATCCCTCAGCCACTGGCAACCACAGTTGATTCTTCTAGAGATCAACTATATATATATATATATATACATATATATATATATATATACACATATATAGAGGTGTGAGGAGGGCAGATTCCATATATGTGTGTGTGTATATATATATATATATATATATACACATACACACACACACAAATATGTATACATACACATACACACATATTTATATATGCACAGCATTTCTCTGGAAGAATATATAAGAAACTTTTAAAAGTAGTATATATACCCATATTACACACACATACATGTCTATATATAGGAATGTCTACTCATCTATTTTCATCCTTCTAAGGTTTTCTTCCTTTTTTTTTTTCACACTGCTGTCCCTTCTCTGTTGTCTTTATTTGTTGAGTTATGCTTCTTTTTTTTATTGTCATTATAATGGAGTTTGGAGGATAGCTCTGAAATAAACACACACCACGTTTAACTAGAAGTCTTGTTAAAAGGTATTGATGGAGCACAGCTGGAGACAACAGGCCCAGGATTGGGCAGTCACAGATGATCTATGGGAAGCTGGGTCAACTCAAAGAAGAAAGCAATCTAACAAAATCCTGGTTTTAATAATAATAATAGTAATGTTCATTTGACATTATGAGCGCTAAGTGATGTACTTCACACGGTCTCTCTCATTTAATCCTCACATAAAATAGGTACTAAATCATCATCTGCATTTCAGAGATAAGAACACAGAAGCTTACAAAGATCCAGTAAACTGGCCAAGGTCATAAATCTTATGAATGACAGAGCCCGGGATTTAAATTGACATCTGCCTGAAACCTTTCTCTTAACTCTCTTAACCATATACTCTTCTGGCTAATTCCTGACCACCATGAATAGATTGGCTCATACTTTAGTTTTGTTAATGAATGTATGTCTGGGAGGACAGGATATGCTGAGTGCGATTTTCCAGGGTCTGTTGTTCTCTTCAAACAGCATTTGAAAAATAAGAAGAGTATTATCTTAGGAACTGGTTGATGAGAACCAGTTTTAATTCTATTTGAAGGCATCCCAGCTATGATTTCTGAAGCCATCCCAAAGCACCCTACGCCTCCAGTATTCCCCTGGATTAGCCTTAATCTTTTTACACTCTCTTAAACTCCAAAGTCTAAAGAAGTTCAAATGGGACATGCTATGTAGTTTCAAAGAGAAGCTGAGTTTCCAGAAGTTCTTAATATAACAGGAAGCTGGGTTTCAATAATATTATATTGATATGATAGTTAATATCATATGTCAACTTGACAGGACCATGAGTTGCCCAGGTAATTGGTTATACATAATTTCTAGAAGTGTCTGTGAGGGTGTTTCTGGATGAAATTAGCATTTGAATCAGTAGACGAGGTAAAGCAGTTGACCCATCTTATGTGGGTAGGGCTCACATAGCCAGGTAAGGGCCTGAATAGAAAAAGGTGAAGGGAGAATTCATTCTCTCTATTTGAGGATTTCTGAGCTAGGACATCGGTCTTCTTCTGCCTTTGGACTTGGACTAGAACTTAATACCATCAGCTCTCCTGGTTCTAAGGCCTTTGGACTAGATGTCTTGGGATCTCTCAGCTTCTATAATCACATGAGCCAAGTCCTCAAAATCAATGAATCAGTATCTATCTATCTATCTATCTATCTATCTATATCTATCCATCATTTATCTAAACTTTATCTAAATATCTCCTACTGACTCTGTTTCTCTGGAGAAAGTGACTAATCTAATTGGATGGGGTGGTCCCCAAAATACAGTGAATAGGGCCATCGCACTGCACATCTCTGGGGGCCCCATTCACCTCATGGACTATGTGAATGATACTAGGTCAAGTTGAGACTTCCACTCTCATGAATCCAGGGCGCCAGCAGCCATGAGACCCCAACAAGGCTTCTCCTTATAATATAGAAATACCCTCCAGTTCCAGGAAGGTCTGATCTAGGTGTTTGCAATATACCCTTCATAGCAGGAATCCTGAGACATAGCAGTTATTTGAACAAAGGTGCTCAGTTCAGCAAGCAAGGTCCAGACATTAGCTGGAGTTTTTTGGGTTTTTTCCTTCATTTCATCTATAGAAGAGGAGGATTGTAAGTAGAACAAGAGAACAGAGCATGGGTCCCCATGATAACATTTTCTCCTTTCAGCACCTTATTATCTTGACCATGACTTTTTCTTTTTCAGTGGTTGAGCTACTTTCTTTTTAAAATAGTCCTCTCCTTCCCCAGCAGCAGGTCTCCTGATCACATCCATTTTCTTTTATCCATACAGGGATCACGCAGTTCTAATCTACTTTTCCTCCTCTGGCTCATTCATTCAATTATTTATTGATTCATTCATCAGATATTTATTCAGCATCCACTATAGGCAATGTACTTTGTGTGAAAACTGGGATACAGCAGGGACAAGAAGACATAGTCCTTCCTCCTATGGACCTTGGGGGACTGTAGGAAAGACAAGATTTAAATAAATGATTTCATTATTGAAGCAAGTATAATGGAGGAAACTTGCAGGAAGCCATGAAGGTACATATTGCGGTCAGAGAAGGCTTGAGAAAGTTAAAAAGGACAGAATGAGTCAGAGTTCAGGGTAATTGATAATTGGAGGGCTGGGGTGTGGGCAGGGAAGAGCATGTGGGGAGAAGGTACAGAGGTGAAAAGGTATAGAGTGAGCAAGGTGGAAGGCCACTGTTCGGGGTGAGCCTGCCCCATTTCTTAGCTCCCAGTCTTTACAAACGCCTAGTTGAGATGATCTTTTTATTTTCCTTTAAATTCTCCAAAGTTTAATTAAAAAGGAGATCCCTGGATGGAGTTATTTTTCTCGTTGGATGTAGTTCACTAAAAATGAAGTCCTACCCTCTCTCCCTAATCAGAACTGAGAGATTCCTCCACCCACACACACAACACAGGACGTTCCCTGAACCACTTTGTAGTATTGTTGTTTGGGGCTGGGCTGAGGTCTCCCGGCAGAAATGAGGGCTGGATATCAGAGAGTGTAGGTCGTTGTATTTCACACAAGCTAGAACAGTAACTTGCACATAGCAGGTTCTAAACAGGTGCTGGCTGAACTGAATTATTATGTGTGGATTTCAAGGTTTTCTGGAAATTATCTCTGGAAAATTTACTGTTAAGAACCATTTTCTCAGTAAATGGTATGGACAACTTCCGTTTTCTAACATTAACTCTTCTGGGATTATTTCTCCCAAACAACCCACTCTATTTCCTGCCCTATTCTGAACCAGAAGCTGGAATTTCAGTGCCCCTTTGCCCCAGGGGTTTTGCACAGAGATGATAAGATAAACATAGACATCACCACAGTGTGGGACAAGTAGGATAAAAACAAAGTATCATCAGGCACAGGTGGTGAGGATTCTACTACGGCATGGGAATCACGGGAGGCTTTTAAAAGAAAGTGGTATCTGAGCTGGGTCTGAGGAAAAGCGACACAAACAAAAGGAACAAGGATTTGGCAGCAGAGGGGAGAGAGGGCCATTTCTGCCTGAGAAAATAGCATGAATACTAGAACCTGGAGAAGCTCCGGGTAAGAGAAGTGAAGGAAAGTGGCCTGGAGAAGGAGCTGAAGAAAGAGAGGCCAGAGAGGGACTGTTCATGGAATTATTACTGTAGAGCTTGCAGAATAATTACAGAGTGATGACAGTCCATTTATTGAACTCACATACCAAAATGCCATAAAGGCAGGTGATAGCCCCATCTTAAAAACAAGGCTCAAAGGGCCCATACCATATCCTACGTGGGTCCAGCATTCTTTCCCCCAGATCTGTCTGATTCCTATTACCACCACACCCTGCTTTAAAGAACTCTAAAACCATCCCAGCTGGCGGTTTGAAAAAGTATTTCAAAGAGCCCTCAGCTGGTGTGGAGTTCCACAAACAATAAAAAATACTTTCCAAATCACAATTATCACTCTTCTCAGATTTATATATTAGGATTCCCTACTTTAAAAGAAGGATTTTGATGCTAAAACAAATAAATGAATTAGAGAAGGAAAACCATTGATGTATTCCAATTGTCTTCTTAAAATGATGATTTTTCCCCGTTGTGCAAAATTGCACATATTTATTATAAAAAATGTAGAAAACATTAAAAAAATAGAAGGAAAAATCACCTATATTCCTACCACCAGTGTGGAACTATTACTAATTTATATTAATATTCTTGCCATGAATATATTTGACATAGTTATGATCTCTGTAACATTTTACACAAATGTGTAAAAATAACTTTTTCTTATTACACAATGTGCCTAATAACTGGATAAATACTGGAAAGATTTCTTTCCATACTGAGAATAAAACCCACCAAATAATAATCACCAAACAACTTATTGTGTAGAATTCTTGTGAATGCCATTAGTTAATATAAACAGTGTTGAATTATTCTTTCTGGCAATAGTTGAGTTCAAAAAAATTTTTTAAATTGTCATTAACTTAAAGGATATTCAAAAGATAGAAATTTCAGCATATCACTAATTCTGAAATACCCATTCGTTGACATCAACATCTTAATCTTTAAAGCAGGCTAAAATGTTAAATCAGGATTTTGCCACTTTTCTAAAAATATCCTAGAAACTTCAGTGGTTTTGGTTTGTGGAGTAAAAAATATGTTCGAGGGTTATGTACCTTAATATCCTTTCATCTCAAATTATAATGGATTAGTTCTTCATTTGAGGAACAAGCAAAGAAGACATTAAATTAAAAAGGAACACATTTCCAGTGTGTTAGACTGGCGCTGAAGATTCTGAATAAATATTAGATGTTGAATATTTCCTTTGTCATATTTGTGGCTGACCCCAGGAGGGCTTGAAAACAAGTGAAGCTGGGGTGTGGCTGGAAGATGGAGAAAGATGTTGTAAGACGTTCTACCATCTCCACTTCCCCAGAAAAGAGTATGGATGAAAAATACAGCCTTTTGGATGTGAACTATTGTAATTCCCCATGCTTCTCCTGTTGACACTTTATGCCCCCCAGGGCTCCCCACTTCCTGATATTCACCTCCTTCTGGTGCCCCTCCCAGTGTGGGTGGGACACGTGACTCCCTTCTGACGGGTGAAATAGGAAATGTCCCAATGTGATTAGAAGTCATAAGATGGCCAACAGTCGTGTGAGTCTGAAAGGCCCTCCTTCAACCCACAAGTCTTCCAGAGAAACCCCAGTGCTGCCCGACACCCAGGCTGCAGCCTGATGAAGCTCCGAATCGCAGAGCACATGGGGGCCTTGCCTGACCCACAGAAACTGTGAGATCATAGAGACTCAATCTCAGGAAACAAACTGAGGGTTGCTGGGGGGGCGGTGAGGTGGGAGGGATGGTGTGGCTGGGTGACGGACACTGGGGAGGGTATGTGCTATGGTGAGCACTGGGTATTGTGTAAGACTAATGAATCACAGACCTGTACCCCTGAAAAAAATAATACATTATATGTTAATAATAAAAAAAAAATTTGTCCTGTTTAGAGCCTCGATTTGTGTGACTCTGGTATGCAGAAATAGATGACTAATACACCTATTTACACAGTGATTCACCCAGAGTGAGTCAGAAACTCCTTATGAAATTAAGTGGTTAGCAGGCCTCTTCAAATCCACTCTCCATTTCCATTAGCTTTTTCCCTCTCTGCAAGTGTCACTTCCAGAAACAGAAGATGACAAGACATATCATGTGAACATGAACAGAACAAATGAACAGAAGCTTTGGCGAAATGGACCTCACAGGGGTCAGGGCCCGAAACTGCAGGGACAGGCCACCAGGGTTCCTGAGGTGACTTGGAGGAGAACTTCAGTGTTTAGGCTTCTTCTTCTGTCTTCCTGCTGCTCCAACTTGAGTGGGGAGGCCCTTGGCTTCCTGCTCCTTAGGTCACTGGGGCCACATTCAGTGTCACTTCTGCCTTCCAGACAGGATGCTCCCTTCGGCATCCCCAGAAGACTCCTACTCACATTCACCTCAGATCTGGGTCACACACCTCACTTCTAATGAGTCCGGAACAAAGTGAGGGGTTTTCACTGGGTACTCTGTTGCCTTGAACAGATGGAAGGAGGAAGGATGGACATGGGGTAGACATCCTAGCAAAGTTCTGCCACTTAAAGCTTTGTTCTCGCAGAAAGAACCATGGAAAGACAGGAAAAAGGAAGAGAGGAAATAAAAAGAGCAGAAACTGAAGACATGGAAAACAAGCTATAAATGGGGATTCATCAAAGCCAAATGGGAAGGTGAATTTTTAAAATGACTAATAAAATAGATTCATTTCCAGCAAGACTGACACAAGATAATGAGTAAAAATGATGAGTTTTAAAGTCATGGATATAACATAATCCAAATTAGGTTAAAATAATAAAAAGAGATACATTAAAAGGTAACAGATATAATAGAGAGAGCACCTTCTTTATGTACTCTTAGGTATTTTCTATAGGTTTTTTTTTAATTAGTGATCATAGATGGCTTTTATAAAGAGAAGAAAATATTGTTTGAAAGTTGCACATAATAAAATGTGTGTTTTATTTAAGTTATTTTTACTATCAGCTTCCAAATCAAAGATGGCTTAAAGGTCTAAGTTCAAAACAATTGACATGTTCTAATTGTTTTTTTTTAAAGATTTTATTTATTTATTTGACAGAGAGAGACACAGCGAGAGAGGGAACACAAGCAGGGGGAGTGGGAGAGGGAGAAGCAGGCTTCCCGCAGAGCAGGGAGCCCGATGGGGGCTCGATCCCAGGACCCTGGGATCATGACCTGAGCAGAAGGCAGACGCTTAATGACTGAGCCACCCAAGCGCCCCAACGTGTTCTAATTGTTATTAATACAGTGATGTTGGTAATGTCACAGAATCAGAAGATGTGCAAGATAGTCCCTACCCCTTAGGGACTGCCTTCTCAGTGGAATATTCTGCTTTTCCTCTGATAAATCGTTTAGAGAACACATAGCATTTGTTTCAAATGCCTGGTAGGTAGTCCTGTTAAGTATTACACGAGAGTAGAGCCCAAGGTTCTGCTTACATTCTTTTTCCTCTGAGAGTTTTTGGACTGAAAGGTTTTGGGGAAGAATCGAAAAATCAGAATGTAGCAGATTATTTCCTTGATGATGGGCTCTCATCTGATTCATTTGTGCATCCCGCCCACCCATGCTGTGCTGTAAAAAAGCTTGCACTTACAAATAATACCAAGGGAACTCATAGCACCAACTTTGATATGGATGGGCCTGGATTTCTGGTGACACCTACCAGCTGTGTGACACTGGGTATTTCTGAAATGGACAGTGAGAAGTTCGTTAGGTTCTATTGATATAACAGGAGGAAATATACATGAAGTTGCTTAGCACAGTGCCTAGGCATAGAACACACTCAAAAAGTGTTAATGAACATTTATTATTATTATTATTATTATTTAGAGAGGTTAGTGTCTTGGAAAAGAGGGAAGAAGACCGTATAAAGGGGCACATGGGGAGAAACTGGGCCCAGAGGCAGCTCAGAACGGTAGGACCTCCTATTCCTGCCAGAGCTGGCCCCACAGGGAGTAGGCTGGATGCTGAAGAAGGGCACATACATCCCTCCACCAAAAACAAAGCTTCCTTTCCTCAGGAAATTTGCTGGAAAATTGTTGAAATAAATATAGAAATCCATGATAACTACGGAAGTGAATGATGATCCCTAAAGTTGTACAATGCCCAACGTGCAGAACTGTACAGGGCAGCCCTGAACTGGACCCACCAGATGGCTCTATCCTGGTTTCAGTCTCTTACGTTGCTGCCATTTATTTTAGGTTTCCTGGTGGGCCCCTTTAAATTCTTTCTAGCTCAAGGCAGGGTACACATATAAAGACATTATAAAACCTATAGAAGAAGTTTGAAACACAAGCCATACCAAAAGGCAAAGAATTGGAACTGAAGGAAAGACTGGTTAGTCCCACCTTCTCTCCCACTTCTCGTCCACTATGTCTTCCTGTGAGAGCACAAAGTGTCTGTATATCAAGACATACTGCAGATGAGCGTGGTCCCAAATGGGGCTAAATGCCTTGTAACTATCAATCAGGAGTAAATTAGCTCCTTCTTCGTGCAGGGGGCTAGCTAACATCTGAAACTCATTACCCCTAGAGGTTGGTTTGGTTTGCAGATACAAGCATGTTTAAGAAAGGCTGGTTTCAGGCAGGCTGCGTACTAGCAGTTAAAGTTACAACCCAGAGTCAGGCCCAGAAGGTGACGCCACCAGGTTCTGCTAAGTGTTCTATTCCCTTATGACTCCTACTTTTTTCCTGCCGGCCCTCTACTGCTTGGCCGGACTTGGACCCTACATCCTGGGCTTCTGCCTGCCCCACCTGAAGGCCACCTCACCAGGACAGGGACAGGACCATGGCTGGTGGCTGACTGTGGGGTGCAGCAAGTCCTGGGGGCAAACGGAGCAGGCTTTGCCATGTGACATCGGGAGACAGTTCACAGGTTGGGGGGGGGTCCTGCAGCTGTGGGTAGGCTGGGGCAGGTGGTGGGAGCAGCTGAGAGTTCCTGCAGGAGGTAATGGCCTCGGGCCCTATTAGGAGGGAATCTGTAGCCACGCGGAGCCGGAGACTAGAAAACAGGCCTTCCAGGGTGGACATCGGCACAGAGGAATCGAGAAAGGTTCCCAGGGTCTCAGAAGGGCCACTGTCCTGGGGCCCCAGGTTAGAGCAAATCAAGATCCGGCCCTGCTGCACCCCACAGGTCATGCAGTAAAGACTTGGGCAGGGAGGACAGATTTCAGAACCTGCCAATTAGGGCAGGGCTGGGAAGCCAGGGCTTAATTCCAGAAACAAGGCCAAGCAGAGGTACTGAAATGTAGCACATGACCGGAGGACTGGGTAATGTGCTCAGTAGGTTTTGGACAACTTTGCTTTAGACACCTCCCAACCAATCCCTGAGACAGATAAGGCAGAGGTGGTCCCCCCGGGGGTGGGGGGTGGTCACAGGCGATGAGCCTGAGCTGCAGGTATCTTTCTCCATGCTCCTCTGCCCCAGCCCACTCCCTTCTCTGACCCGATTTGGGGCCCCAGCAGGGGAGCTCTGACCCGCTCCTCACTCCTCTCTCTGCTGGACTAATGAGTCTTTTTTTTTTTTTAAGATTTTACTGATTTATCAGAGAGAGAGAGAGAGAGCACAAGCAGGGGGAGTGGAAGGCAGAGGGAGAAGCTGGCTCCCTGCTGAGCAAGGAGCCCGATGCGGGGCTCGACCCCAGGACTCTGGGATCATGACCTGAGCCAAAGGCAGATGCCCAACGACTGAGCCCCCCAGGCGCCCTGGACTAATGATTCTGGACACTGACTCTCGCTCAGCTCATCAGAGAGCTCAGGAGAAACACGCCAGGTCCCTTCCCTTGACAGTTGAGGTGAATCCACGTGCTGTGATGTGTCATTGAAGAGAAGCTGGGCATTTCTGGGAGCTTTTGTCTCCCCTGTTCCTATGAGTGTTACAGCATTCTCTTAGGTTGTCTCCCGCTGTTGCTCCCAGTTTTCACATCGTTAGTGACAGAGAAGATGGATTCTCCCAACGTCTTTCTCTTTTCATTTCCTCTGCCCCCCACGCCAAGCCCCACTCCCTCCATACCCCCTTACCCCAACCCGGGAACTGAACTCAGAACTCAGTCCCTTCCCTGCATCCTTCAGCATCACTTTGTCTTTCACGTACCATGTGCCATGTACATGCACTCTGTCCATTTTGAAACCGTGGGTTTGAACTTCTCTTACCTCCTCCACAATTTAGCACTTTGTTCTCTCAGTCATTGTTTCCCTAATAATTTGTTGGGGTTTCCCAGGGCCTTGCGGGCCTTACATAATCGCTTCTACCGCAGACTCTGGGACCAGAATATATTTGCTAAATCAAGTTCCCCACTTCCATTCACTTGCTTCCCAGGTAAGAACTTTATGCCTCCAACAAATACTTTTCTTCTTGTTTGAAGACCTCTTTTTACAGATTTTCGAATGCCTTAAGTCTTTTAAACCTCTGCACCTTATATAATTAAGGCTTTAAAGAGCTTATCTTCTCAACAAAACTTTGGCTTGAGCATGGCTAAAACAGTTACAGAATCAACTGGAAAGGGAAAAAAAAAATCTTGATCTAACACTAAAGCCTTTCCATTCTGCAAGGTGAAATCCTTTGACCTAGATCTGTCCCTTAAAAGGCAAGTGACTGTAAGAAATTCTAAGATTTTCTTAGACTTTTAAGAGCATTGGTAAATATTGATATAAAAAGTCAGGTTCATTAGCCACTTTTATTTGATTTTCCTGAAAACCTGCCAGACAGAAAGTTCTCATTTTTATCCACCTTCATTGTTACCCCCAGAGCAGCTCTCTCCATGGCAACTGAAAACTTCTCTGGGTTGAAATAATCCTCTCCAGCTTCCAGTGCACAGTCAAGGAATTTTAAAAACAGAGGACTTTGTAACCACAAAATACTCTCCGAGATTTAAAAGGCCACGGAGCTCCAGATGAATAATCAGTTATCTTTCTTCTAACGGTAAGCACCGCGTTTAGAAACGTTTGTCTCATCTTCTGTCATTCTTTAAATGCTAACATAAGAATCTTAAACTCTCTTTCTCTTTTCTTAACTGTAAAAGTAATCCCAATATCTCTGTTACTACCCCCACAGTCACCATTAGCTCATCTCTGTGCCAAGATCTGACATGAGATGCTGTTAACATTTTGCATTCCTTGAGCAATCGGTTGAAGAGATTAATTTTTTTGCAGAAAGCTGATTGGCTCTCAAGTTGTCCTTCATGCCTTTAGGGACCGTTGAGTATGTGGATTTATCATGGCTCTTGTGATCTTGAAACACTAGGGCTTTTCTGCTAGTTTGTCCTGGTAATAAACAAAAAACTAAAAAATGAGTGTTTTCTGGGCATGACTGTTTTCTTCTAGTGTCCTTCCTTAACTAAAACTGTCTCGTTCCATGTGATATGGGTAATTTATTGAAATGTATTTTCTGTTTATTTTCATCTACTTACTTGAGCGATGAGGACCACCCAGCCCTGGGAGTTCTACTTTAGGATGGGATAAAAAGAGAGTATTTCCTGCCTGGGTCCTAGACTGGTACCACCTTGCAGGATGAACAGAGAAACTTCTTCTTCCTAATTCTGCTCCTCTAGTGAGTTTAGAGAGAGGCAACCCCACAAACTTCTTGGCTGTTCTATAGTTTGCAAAGTCCACAGCCCTGAGCGTTGCCTGCTGTTTGTGGTTATAAATGACCTACAGACGCCCCGCTGTTCAGAACCCGCTTGCCATTGCAAATCAGCTTAGCCACCCCATTAATGAATCCTTTCAAACACGGTGCAGGCACAATAATTAAAGCCTTTCCTTTTCCCCTTTACTGCAGAAAGTCCTCTGATTACAAGCTGACACCGACAGCAAGCCACCCAACTCCATCGCACACCGACTGGAGGTAAAGGAAGGGTGGAAATGGGCTTCTGGACAAAGCTTCCAGTATTGGGGGTGCCATTGTTCCTTGTCCTCGGCCTTGTTCCCGCTGCTGAGACGGAAAGACTCTCCACCCAGGATAGCGGCGGCACCTGGAGCCCCGGCCGCCTGGTGGAAGTACTACGAGCTCTGTCTGCTGGTGACCCCCCACCCCTGAACCATTCGCGAAGCCTCATCGAAACCTTGCTGGAGAAAACCGGCTGCCCACGGAGGACAAACAGAATGCAAGGAGGCTGCAGTCTGGTTAGTGCAATAGGATATGGGATCAGGTACCAGGGCGGGTTCAAAAAACAGTGATGGCTTCTCTAGCCCTTTACTTCAGTGAAGCAAACTGGAAATGCAGTTCCCACGGGGGCGGGGCGGTGCCATGTAATACGCCCACCGCTAGGGTACCTCCAGTCACTCAGCGTCCTCCGTCGAGCAATTCAAAACAGGGAGAATTTTCATTGACTAAAATGGCAATGTTTAGGGACGCCTTTCTGCAACCCTCCAGCATGTGGGGAGGTATCTAGTTGCAAGTGTGAACTTTCAGTTCTTTGTGTGTGTGTGTGTGTGGTTGCGGAGCACTTGTGCATCACTGGTTAGATGCTGTTTGTTTTCGGGAGCAGAATGACAGTGATAGGATATTTGTCTAGCATTGAATTTTTTTTAAGTACTTTATCCTGGTGTTTTCTAGTATGTTGCATGGTGGGTCGTTCATGAGTTGGATAATCATCCTCTTAAAAATGACACATCTGAGGAGCGCCTGCGTGGCACCTTCCGTTAAGCCTCCGTTTCCTGGTTTCAGCTCAGGTTGCAATCTCAGAGTCATAGGATCGAGTCCCGCGTCAGGCTCTGCGCTGAGTGCGAATCTGCTTGAGGTTCTCTCTCCCTCTCCCTCTGTCCTTCCTGCTCGTGCTCTCTCTCTCTCTCTCAAATAAATAAATAAATCTTTGAAAAAGAATGACACATCTGGTCTGGGGGAGCTAAAATGAGGCCTGTGGCTGGTGGGCCCGACTCCCAGCTTTGCCCTGGTCTGCCCGGCGACTCTCAAACCCTGTCCACACCTCAGCATTGCCTGGGCAGCTTTCACCGAATACCACATTCCGGCTTCTTTCTCCCTCCATAGAAGAGATTTAACTTGCCTGGGATGGAATTTTTAAAAAATCCTCCGCATGGGCGCCTGGGTGGCTCAGTTGGTTAAGCGACTGCCTTCGGCTCAGGTCATGATCCTGGAGTCCCTGGATCGAGTCCCGCATCGGGCTCTCTGCTCGGCAGGGAGCCTGCTTCTCCCTCTGACCCTCCCCCCTCTCATGTGCTCTCTCTCTCTCTCTCTCTCATTCTGTCTCAAATAAATAAATAAAATCTTTAAAAAAATAAAAAAATAAAAAATCCTCCGCAGACCGCTTTCATGTAAAATCCACATTAACATAAAGTCAGCATCTAACCTAAAATCAGAAAGTCTCCATGGGTGGGGAGGCATGGGGGGACCACCAGAGGCAGGACCCCATATTGTCAGACGAGAGCAAACAAGAACAAGCAAAAACACTATTCACCATCCTTTCCTGATTCAGAGATTTTTTCAGAATGAAATAAATAAATAAATGAAGACATAAATAAATAAATAAGCAAGCAAATAACTGCCTCCAGCAAAAAAAAAAAAGAAAAAAGAAAAAAATTGGCAGACTTTCTCAATCATGCTTAGTTCTAGAGGAAACATTTCCTGGCCAAGTGTTTTGTTTTTTGTTTTTTTGTGGGGTTGGTTTTTTTGTTTTTGTTTTTGTTTTTCATGACAGAAGGGTCTTACTAATAGAATTTTTTCTCTGCTCTGTGCAAACAATAAATAATTCGATAATTAGTGAAATTCCCAAAGGCTCCCAGAGAAAACATGTGTTATAATAGGCAACTCATCTGTAATGACATTAATTTATATATATAGCAACATAAGACTTCCCCATGGAACTAACTCGGAGTCATATCTTATTAATGTCCTCTGAGAATTTGCTTCAGGGAAATGTTCTCCTCTGATGACATCAAGTGCCTTATTAAAGCCGGTTGAATATTAGTCTAGCTAGGGCCAATGTAAACATGCAAAATTATTCTGGTTTTTTTGGGCGGGGGGCGAGGTTGTTTTGCACTTTTTTGTTTTCCGTGACATTATCAAGCATTTGGCCAATTTAGCTTCTGTTTGAGCTATTTCTTTTCCCAGGAAGTGAAACACTTGTCTTTAATAGCCCTCTTGTTGCTGCTATTTCTCAGTGGAAAAGACTGAGGTTAAAAAGAAGGGGGGGGGGGCAAATTTCCACTTGACCTGCTCAGAGGGCTTCACTTCACCTGAGTCCCCCATAAGCAAGGATCCCACGAAATCTCTCCTTGTCATTCGTAAAAAAGTCAAGGAGAAACAGTGTCCTATTGGTTTGACAAACAACTGCATTCTGGCCCAAACCACAGCTCTTCTGCTGGTTGTTGAATCTCTTATGTCTTTTTAGGGACTTTGTCCATTTAGAGGCAGGGTTTGTGTTAGAAATTCTGTGGTAAATAAACTCTTTTTTTTAAAAAAAAAAAAAAAGGAAATTCTGTAGTAAAAAGAGGGCAAAGGGGTAAGTTCATATCCCTAAATGTCTGGGGAAAAAAGAGGGAAGTGGGTGTTTTAAATTCGTGGGGAGAAAAAGTGTTCCCAATTTTATTTCAGGTTTAGGTAAAAACTGAATGAGTGTGTGTGTGTGTGTGTGTGTGTGTTTAAATCAATCTGCAGTATCTGAAAGCACTGTGCATTTAAAAATTAATCCTTTCAAGCTTTAGCCTTTGAAAATGGGTAGTCTTGGCCTTTTTTTTTTTTTTTAATAAGAAGGGTTAGAATGGAGTTTTAATGAGTTTAATGAGGGATTAAGTAACTCTAAGAGAATAAATTCCACTTCAATTATGGTGGGAACCATGACCCTACATGGGTTCCAGACGTGGTGAAGGGATAAGAACCCAGTGTCTGGGGTCAGCCAGCACTGGGCCCAAATCCTTGCTCTGGTACCTTCTAGTTGTTAGGACATGTTGAACCTCAGCTCCCTCATCCATAAGACCCCAGTGCTGGTTCTCTCCTCAGGGAGCTGTGTGTGAGGACCACATGGCCATGTGTGAACAAGCTGGGGCACAACAGCTCAAGCTCTCTCTGTCCCCTCACATTTCCTGTACATCATGGACGTGACCAACCCCTTTTCCCAGGGACCCTGGGGCGGTGCTGCTGAGAAATGAGATATTCCTCCAGCCCCATCCCCAGACTCCCTGCTCCTCACTCTCCCAGGGGCTTGGGCGTTTTTATCCAAGATCTCTAGAAGATTCTCAGACACCTTCAAGGTAGAGAACCACTGCTTTAAGGTCCTGCATTTAATTCAAACCCCCCCTTGTCATTTATGTCACAGGATAAACAGGGGACAGCTCAAACTTTATCTTAACTTGTTGATCTAACAGGTTTTTCTTATCTCAGGAAGACTTATCTCTGTCAGTCGGAAATGCCACAGAATCTGCTATAGACCCACAAAAAGCCAGTGCCTGCCATTAGCCAACATCCTTCCAACTCTTGGTTTGGCAGGGAAAGGAAGAAACATAATTTCCTTCTTATAGTCAATTATAAGACCCCCCCAAAAAAAGACCTTATAAAAACCTAAGAACTTGAATAAGGCCAGTGGATTTGTCCATAACCCAAAAGCGAATTTAAACATCTTTGGATCTAAAATCTTTAAAGATTATCTACAAGGGTGACAGTTGCCCTATTAACGCAGAAGAAAGATTTCCTACTGCTTTTTGTCACTGGGGCTCTCCTAGCATTAGCGGTGAACGAAACTGAATGAGGCAGCTGGGGAAGGCGATCTGATTTGACTCTAGGAATCCAGAATCTGTGCCCCCCCCCCAAAATCTTATGCCTCCACCTGACAAGATTAAAGGGAAAATCGATGGATTATTCCTGAATGAGTCCCTTCTTCTTTAACAAAGAATCCCTTCACCAGAGTTAACGCCTTGGATGGATCTCGATACCTAGGGGGTGGAAGTATTTGCCAAATTGTGCTAGACATCCTCTCCCAAACACAACCCAAGCCACTGCTAAAAGCTCTAGCCACTGAAACAAATCTAGTGATGATGACTTGGAAAGTCCAGTCCCCCACCCACCCACATAGTGCTTTCTGTCCTGTCAATGTCTGTTAGTTCTGATGTTCCTGACGATAGACTTTCCTCAAGCCACTGCCTTCCATACAAAGGTAACTTCTTACGAGTCAAATATCATTAAAAGGCAGAAAGTTTTCAGCCCATGGTCATTTGATTCCCAACTGAGCTTTATTCAAGCAAGCCTCAGAAAATTGAAGCAAGGTTTAGCTAACTTCTGTCCATTCAAGAGGAAAGAAGTCTCTCGTCCTTCAAAATGAGATGCTCAGCAACTATTTAAACATTTTCAGTCAGAAATCAATTTACCTTCCACGTTCTATGCTTTTCACAAAACGTTTCTTACCTTGTTTTCCACTGCTCCAGGCCACATCTCTCCTATTCCAATCCTAGTGAGGTACATTGAAAAGGAACCACAAATGGAAAGGGGTCTCAGGCACCTCGGATGGGATGAAGGGTGGCCACGTTCTCTGCTGTGTGCTGTCAACCAAACCCTGGCCACATGTGCCTGGTCTGGTGACCTCGTGGAAGTCCCATTTCTTGTCTCACTGGCACTTTTTTCTGAACTACCCAGCCCTCCTCAAACAACCTGAACAGCACTTGACAGTTTGTCAGCAGGAACTCATTCAATCTTCTCATTGTACGATGTTCTCATTGATTTATATTCGAGCCTTACCCATTCCTTGGTCTCCTTTTTTTTTTTTTTAAGATTTTATTTATTTGAGAGAGAGAATGAGCACAAGCAGGGGAAGGAGCAGAGGGAGAGGGAGAAGCAGGCTCCCCACTGAGCAAGGAACCTGATATGGGGCTTGATCCCAGGACCCTGGGATCATGACCTGAGCTGAAGGCAGACACTCAACCGACTGAGCCACCCAGGTGCCCCCAATCCCTTGGTCTCCTAATTGATCTCTTTTCCTATCAAACAGGAGGGAGAGAAAATTACTGGTTGAAGGGGCTGCACATTAAGTACATAGGTGGGTCTACAGCTTACGTTCTTCGTGGCACAAAACAAAGGAATAAGAGAATAAAACCTATCATTTGCAGAGGAGGAATTAAGATTGGGCAAGCACTATTAGCTTTGTGACCTTAGGTACATTACTTACCCTTTCTTTGACTTGGTTTTCACATATGCTATAGATATACCTTCCTTATAGAAGGAAGACATAACTCATGCTGGATTCTGTGCATTATCCTTGCATACTGCACAGAAATGTACCCATTATTCACTATGTGTTAAATAATTGGGTTATTGGTATTCTTAGTGCTTAACAGTACGCAGAAATATTTGGTGGGTTATCAGATAAGCTGAGGACATTTTGTTTTTCCATTTAAAATAATGGAATAATATTCTTACCATCAAAAAATTCATTATCTGACTTTTTTTCCAGAACCAATTAGATTTGTTTTTTTAAAAGATTTTATCTATTTATTTGACAGAGAGAGAGCACAAGCTGGGGGGAGAGGCAGAGGGAGAGGGAGAAGCAGACTCCCCGCTTAGCAGGGATCCTTATAGGGGGCTGGATCCCAGGACCCTGGGATCATGATCTGAGCTGAAGGCAGACGCTTAACCGACTGAGCCACCCAGGCATCCCACCAATTAGATTTATGTACTGAGGTATGCTTGAATACCTAAGGTGCTTAGCACTGTCCTGGGCACATGGCTTCCAATAAAGGATAGCTGATATTACCAATAGTTTGGTTTCAGGAGGTTATATGTTATTACAAAGAATGGCTTGATTACACTTTTGTTTCAACTGATTCACCTCCTTGAGTCTTGGCATCAGTCCTGCCAACAGCTACCAACCCATGAACTTTTCTTGTGGGCTAACCAAGAAACAGAAAAGGGCTGGGTTGGTTTTGGTGGTGGAGCTTAATAGTCACGTTGAGTTGGTCTTGTTGGGAAGCCTGTTTGCTGAGTTCTTATCCCAGTGCAGTTGAGTTGGGGAGAGAACGGAATCTGTATGGCTTGTGAAGAATGTGATGAATGCTTTGCTTTAGAGACAGATGACATGTTTCTTCCTGACTCAGACGGTACGGCCCAGATGTTAGCCAGTGGGACGCACAGCACATGGAATTAGGACGCCTGAAGCTTCCGCCTCAGAGAATAGATTAAAAGATATTCTAGTAAATTGTCCCGCAGTGGGAAAAAAATCCCTTTGGGGGGCTCGGGACAGGCATCCCTCCATGCCTTCACTCTGAGGCTGAGGCTGTGCAGTGGGCTGCTTCTGGGATCCTAGGAGAATTCTAAGGAGCACCTCACTGTCTTTGAAGCAAGGCAGCTCCTGTCTTGTCAGAAGAGCTTCCGTTCCACAACCTGTGTGTATCTTTTTTCTCGTCCCATCACATTACCCAAAACACCTTCTGCCACGTAAACTTCCCAGATGAGCCGAGCCAGGCGTCGGGGCCGTGGGTGTGAAACAAAGAAAGCATCGTGGAGGTATTTTTAGCAATTATCTTAGGTAGGGTAAAGGCAAGGCAGATGGCGTTCATTCATTCCATTTCACGCCTCAGAAGTGCTAGGCATTGTGCTCGATGCCAAGGATAGAACTGCGCACAGACAAAACTTGATCCTAATGGACCACTTGCTCTCAAGGGAAGAGAGAAAATAAACATGGAGAGCAAGCAATTTTAGAATACTAGTGCCACGAAGAAAATAAACCTGCCTTATGCCGGAGCTGCCCCTAGCCCCTTGTGACTGTTGGGCACTTGATACATGGCTCGTCTGAACTGAGACACACTGGGAAGTGCAAAGTACACACCAGACTTTGAAGACTTAGCCTGAAAAAAGAATGTCAAATAGCTCCTAAATAATTTTTAAAAATTTTGATGACATATCAAAGTGATCCTATCTTGCATATATGTTTCAATAAGGTACATTATTAGATAAGTTATTAAAATTAATTTCACTTTCTAAAATGTGGCTCCTGGAAAATTTGAAGTGATGTGTGGCTTATCTCTGTGGCTGGGGTCCTGTTTCCATTAAACAGCGCCACACTGGAGAACATGGGGCAGGGGTTGGGACGTCTGACTTTGGATAGGGTGTTTGGGAAGGCATCCCCGAGGGGGTGTCACTTTAAGCTAGATCTGAGAAATGAGGGGAAAGAAGACCTGAAAGGTGGTGGGAAGGAGCTTGGTGGGACTGATGGAAAATCACAGGGGCAGAAAGTTAAAGAGAGGCAGGGAGAGGCTAAGGTAAGGTAAGGGAGGGGGTAGTCAAGAACCAGACCACTGAGAAAATTGTGTAGAGCTTGGATTTCATTCTAAATGCAATGGGGCATTCCTTTAAAAAGCCAAAGAGTCTACTGGTTTTACTCCAGGCAGCAAATGGACAACTGGAGCTAGAAGGACTATTCTCAGGGAATAAGGGCTCCGCAGGAGGGCATCACTGATGTATAAAAGTCCAACCTGAACTCTCTTATTAGAAGCTGACTACTGGGGCTGCCCACATTCCCCTCGTATTCATAAAATAATAAGCAGGGGAGGACCGGTGGTCGTTAGTGTTCTAGGACTATTTGCTAAGCTTTGTTTCTCCTTGTGTGTTATTTTGTGTTTTTGGAACAGTGCTTTGAACCAGATGCCCTGTTACTAATAGCTGGAGGAGATTTTGAGGAGCAGCTCCGAGAGGAAGTGGTCCAGAGGGTTTCTCTTCTCCTCCTCTATTACATTATTCATCAGGAAGAGATCTGTTCTTCCAAGCTCAACATGAGTAATAAAGAGTATAAATTTTACCTACACAGCCTCCTCAGCCTCAGGCAGGACGAAAACTCCTATTTCCTTTCACAGAACGAGACAGAAGACATCTTGACACTCACCAGGCTGTACTTTGACACTTCTAGAAGCCAGGTAAGAAGGCCCAAGGTGCCAACTGGCTGTGCTGCTAAGATACAGTCTCCGAGCCTTGTTCCCTGTCACTTATTTATCCCTAGGACAGCCAAGGACTTTTAAGAGAGGTATTTGTGAGTTTTAGTTATGGGATGTTAAGTGATGTCATTTAAAACTCTGAGTATAAAAGGGGGAGATGGGATGACTAATTATTGTAAAATGAGTTCCAGCCAGAAGGTGGGTGGGTGGGTGGGCAGGAAAGCCATTTGATGGGGCAACTCTCTTCTCCTGAACATGAAAGTGAGTGAGTCACAGCTCCTGATCAGTCTCCAAGGACTGACCCACATAGGGGAGGGCATCGTGCCTATTTGCCTTGCCGTCTGGCCAGGGAAAAAGAAGGCGGGACCATTTGAGAGCGAGGAATTTATCATTAGTTACTCCACCGGAGAAACAGCTTGCAAAAAGCATTATTCATGACCGTCAGCACAGACAATATCCCTTCTGCAGCTTTTGATTCGTGCTGCTTCGGTTCAAGGGGTCTCTGGAAGTGGTTTTCTCTCCTCAGGGCTCCCACTGTGAGGAACCAGGCGTCTGGTCTCTTCTGGCCTTCCTTACTGTTCCAGCAAAAGCTAGCCTTTCAATTACCTTTATTAACTTTGCAGTGGGAAGTCTGAGCGGATAAAGTGCTCTGAACATTAAAAAAAGAAGTTTTTTAAGCCACATTTTCTTAAAGAATCGAGCAGCCACCCATGCATTTTGAAGAGTGCTGTGAGTCATTTTTTTTTCTCTTGAATTTTTCATTGACATGTGTCTCTGAGCTGCTGTAACAAAAATACCATAGACTGAGTGGCTTCTACACAATAGAAATTTCTTCCTCACAGTTCTGGAGTCAGGTGAGAGCCCCCCATCCTGGTTTACAAGAGACTATCTCCCCACATGGTAGAAGGGATAGAGGAGTGCTCTGGGATCTCTCTTATAAGGGCACCAATCACATTCATGACGGCTTCACCCTCATGACCCAATCACCTCCCAAAGGCCCCACCTCGTAATACCATCACAGTAGGTGGTAGGATTTCAACGTATCAGTTTGGATGGGGGGACACAAACATTCAGTCTATAGTGATGTGTATAGGTGTATTTGATTTTTGACCTCAATTCTGGCTCCCGGGAGCCCCGAGGTATCTGTGCGATCATGCTGTGGCCTAATGACCGGCAAACACATCCTCCAATTTGCCGTAAAAGCGTTTAATTTCTCTCGTGATTGGCACACAGATGGAAAGACTGTTTCCGAAGGACTGTGTGGGCATCACTCTGGTAACTCTCATCTCATGAATCTCAAAATAGGGCCGTATTTTTGTTTCCACTTCCAATTGAGAAAATGGGTTCCTTTCTAGAATTCAGTTTCTGCTTAAATAAGGAAAGAGGCCCACATATAATTTCTTCGGTGCAACATCTATATGATACAAGATTGGTTCAAATTAGCCACTAGGATTTTAATCATCCCATCTGTTACTGCCTTTTGATGCAGATTAAGTGGGAATGAGAACCCAGCACTCAAAAGCAGATGGTGTGTATATGTTCAACGCAGATTTCTGGTTATCCAACACATACTGCAAATACCTGGGCTTCCAAGTGTACGTGAGATTAAACATTCCTAGAGCAGAATAAAATAATTCAATATTATGGGTAGGCCTACTTTCTCCATCTATTCATTCAAGAAGAATTAAGAGCTCTTGTTGGGTTGTAACCCTTGCTAGGCCTTAGACCAGTTGTCTCCTGGAGGATGGCACTGTCATCCTTTAGCCCATTTATTTGGGCTAGAATTCCCTTAGGAATCCTTAGTCAGTCAATCCAGACTTTTACAGGAGGCCAGTTGGCCTCTCACTGGAGGATGCCGCTCTTTCCGACTAGAGAGTGTGAGGTCAGAGAAGGTGCTGGTAGACCAGGCCCACCACCACCAGCATCTCTAGGTCTTGGTCTGCACAGGATTCAGCTTCCATAGGTGAAGCCACTAAGAGCTGCTCCAGGTAGGCCTTCACCAGCTCAACAGAAACAGCTCTACGCCAGAGTACCCTAATCCAGCCACCCTCCCTGTTGGTGCAGAATGTACATATCCCTCCATTCCTTCATTTTCTTTTGTCCAACTATTGTTTAGCTCCTTGACTCAATCTCTTGCTCCCAGCACTCTCTGCTCTTTCCACTGTTGGCTATTACCATGATAAATAAACAGGGATCGGTATAGACTTCTCCACTAACCCTGACTCTTATATGGAGGAATAGTGGATGGTATTACTGTCCTACAGTTGATAAACCCAGAAACCTGAGCCATTTTTAACTCTTCAGACTCCTTCACATTTCCTTCCAAGTCCTTTGTAATATTCCTCAAATATATCCACTTCTTTCCATCTCTAGTGCTACCATCTGAGGTCAAGAAATACCTTGGGTTAATCAATAACTTCTTTTATTTTTTTTATCTTTAATAATTATTTTTTTATGATTTTATTTATTTTTCTTTTTTTTATTATGTTATGTTAGTCACCATACATTACATCATTAGTTTTTGATGTAGTGTTCCATGATTCATTGTTTGCATATAACACCCAGTGCTCCATGCAGAACACGCCTTCTTTAATCAATAACTTCTCAACTACACTCCTGCTTTTAAATTCTAGCCCTGGCAATTTATTCACTACTTTGCCACCAGAGCGATATATTTCTGTAACATACCTTATTGTATTATCCTTTTGTTTATAACATTAATGGCTCCTCTGGAGCCTTTAGGGGGAAAGTTTTCATGACACTGAGTATAAGCCTCTTGCCACCTTCTCCAGCCTACTGTCTGTCAGATGCGCAACTAGACACTAGGTCCAACAATAGTAATACTAAGATTAGCTAACTGTATCTTATGTACCAGCTACTGTATTAAGAATTTTTCATGCATTAGCTCATCTAATCTTAATAACCTTTGTGGTGGGCAGCATTGTCCTTTTTTACCGATAAAGAACATGAAGGTTAACAAAGTTAATCATTTTGCCCAAGGTCACTCAGTTACAAATCCAGAGATAATATTAAAGCCTTATCTGTCTATCCCAAGCACTATGCCATGGAACTCACTTTGATGATATGAAAGTCCAATAACCCCTCATCCTGTGTTTCCTTTTATTTCTATATACAAGAGGAAGAGTATTTAAAAGCACAAGCTATGGAGTCAGATCTGAGTGCGCACTGGGCGCGCACTCCGTTGTTGGCCTGGTGATCTGTGTAAAGAGTATCCACTGCACAGAGCTCTGGGAGAATGAAGAGAGAGCATAATATAATGGACTTAGCATAGTGTCTGTCACATAACATGCACTCAATTCACTTTAAATGAGTGAATGGATATACTAGTGGAATGCAAAGCAAGATTCTTGCCTTTCAGATGCTCATAATTTAATTGAAGAAAATTGATGTGCACATGGAAAAGATCCTATGTCTGATGGGAGTTCAAAGAACACAGACTGTGCTAGCTTTGATTTGCACTTAGCACACATTGAACTTGAGACTAAAGGCGGGGTGAAAAGAGAAGTTTTCTGTGATGACACAATGCACCAGAGCCAATGCGAAGTCAAGGTCGGGAATATAGATTTGGAAGTCATTACACTGCAGGCTCTTCTTGAAGCTGGAGAGAAACAATTCACCAACTGGAAGGTCGTGAACAGTAAGAGCAAGGGATCTTCTTGGAGAAAACACATCTCTGAGGGAGTAATGAGAAAGGTTGGGTAAATAAGGACCAATAGGATGGGAGTTAGAAAATCCAGTGTCAGGGCGAATAAAAGAAACAAGAATTTTCCAAACAGAATTCTGAAACTAGAGAATGATGGTATTCATGTTCCTACAAACAATTCAGACCTCTTTAAGGTAAAGAACTATTTCTTGTTTTTTGGGGAAATCCTAGAGATATTTTAATCAAAATGACTTTAGAGGTTCAAACTTTTCTTTTGACTGTGTATCTGATTTCAGTGTATGGGAACCAAAATGCTGCAGGAAAAATCTGGAATAGTGAGCAGTGACGGTGCTGATGAAAATACACTTCCTCAGCTGGCGGCGACAATCATCGCTTTGTCCCTCCAAGGTGTTTGTCTGGGGCAAAGGAACTTGCCTTCCCCAGACTATTTTACGGAATATATTTTCAGTTTTTTGAATAGTTCAAATACTCTCCACCTCTCGGGTAAGGATGGTTTTCATGAATTTAACTCCCAAGTCATACCTACTAAATGAATTGTGCCCAAAAGAAAGACTGATGCTTTTTGATGACTAAATTTGTTCGGGTATGTTCTAAACACCATTTTATCTTACCATGTAGTAAGACAGCTCAGACTTTTCAAGGCAAACATGCTATTGTTTCTATGTGGTGATGAGGCAAAAATAGGGACTTGGATCATTTGATAGTGGTATTGTGGATTTAGAGCCAAGGGAGAGATTTTTATGACCTGCTCTAAGTACTAATGAACACTTTTCGACTTAGTACATAGCCCTGAGCCAGGGGTCGCAAAATATTGCATAAGAATGATGGAATAGTATGCCAAATGGTGCAAGAACCTTGGTAGTGTTTGCTTGTAACTATAACAGTAAACTATTTAATTTTATTTATTTTTATTTTTTTATTTTTTAAAGATTTTTTATTTATTTATTTGAGAGAGAGAGAATGAGAGAGAGCACATGAGAGGGGGGAGGGTCAGAGGGAGAAGCAGACTCCCTGCCGAGCAGGGAGCCCGATGCGGGACTCGATCCAGGGACTCCAGGATCATTACCTGAGCCGAAGGCAGTCGCTTAACCAACTGAGCCACCCAGGCGCCCAAAGCTATTTAATTTTAAATAAAAGTCATGTGACCTATCCTTTCTGGCTACATTCATGACTGCCAGCTTTTTGGAACTGCAAGGTAAAATGGGATGCTGGGAATGGAATCAGAATGTTTGTTTTGCACATTTCTTTGTCCTTGACAAGACATTAAAAATGAAATGAATTTTAATTTTTTGGTAAGATTTATTTATTTATTTTAGAAAGAGAGAGAGAGTGAGTGGGGGGAGGGGCAGAGGGAGAGAGAGAATGTCAAGGAGACCCCCTGCTGAATGTGGAGCCTGACTCGGAGCTTGATCCCACAATCCATGAGATCATGACCAACTGAGCCACCCAGGTGCCCCAGAAATGACATTTTTATTTTTTTTATTTATTTATTTTTAAAGATTTTATTTATTTATTTATTAGAGAGCAAGTGAGAGAGAAACAGCATGAGAGAGGAGAGGGTCAGAGGGAGAAGCAGGCTCCCCGCTGAGCCGGGAGCCCGACGAAGGACTCGATCCCAGGACCCTGGGATCATGACCTGAGCCGAAGGCAGTCGCTTAACCAACTGAGCCACCCAGGCGCCCAGGAAATGACATTTTTAAAATCTGTATCAAATTTGTACACCAAGGGCTCCTGGAGTGTCGCATAAGAGCTGGTGCTGCTCCCGACGCACTTCCTTTTGCGAAGTCACAACATAAAGGGAGATGTGAATTTACCAAGGGACCAACAACACTCGTGATCTGGATAAACCCCCCAAGACTGAAGGGATTGAGAGCTGTAGCCATACAATTCAGTGTTGAACTTTCCCTGGACCTATTTGCCCAACAATTTGAATGACAGATGTGGTTTTCTACAGTTCACTTGCATTTTCTGTTAGAAGTCGAAATATAATTAAATCATGTTGCCTAGCTGTCGTGCATAGGAAATAAGCCAGGGAAAGTCATGTTAGGCAGAGAATCATTTTGAGGTGGGAAACAGGAGTTGGGAAATTTTAGCAGTGCAGTTCCTGTTGCAACTGGAGGAGGGCAAGTGATTCCATTTTTTCAAATGATGTAAAAATTGGAAGGCTTTTGAAGGCTTGACCACTTGAAGGCTCGACCACTCTATGAAATAGGAGGCGATCAGACCACAATACAGAAGACAGAGGCAAGCTGTGTAGATATTGATCATTGTGCACCTTGGTTAAAAAATCCAAATAACTACCCATGAGAGATCTGCAGTATCACCTATTTGAGCAAAAACCAGCCACTTTACACTTTGAGCACTCAGAGTTCTATTTCAGCGTGCCATTCCATCTCAGCGCCATTAGGCGTTTTAGAAGCCATGAGGCATTTTTTTCTCTTATAGCTGCCCCTGAGCTAGGGCGCTGCAGCAACTGATTGTATCTTGGGTGGAAAGAAAGTATTCTAGTTTTACATGTTTTTTTTTTTTTTCCATTTAAAATCCAGCATAGTGAACATGCAGTGTTATATTAGTTTCGGGTGTGCGATATAGTGATTCAATTCTATACATTACTCAGGGCTCATCATGATAAATGTATTCTTTATCCCCATCATCTATTTCACCCATCCACCCACCCACCTCCCCTCTGGTAACCATCTGTTTGTTCTCTACAGTTAAGAGCCTGCTACTTGGTTTCTCTCTCTCTCTGTCTCTCTCTTTCCTTTGCTCATTTGTTTGTTTCTTAAATTCCTCTTATGAATGAGATCATATGGTATTTGCCTTTGACTGACTTCATTTTGCTTAGCATTATACTCTGTAGCTCCATCCATGTTGATGCAAATGGCAAGATTTCGTGTTTTTATGGCTGAGTGATATTCCACTGTATATACATACCACATCTTCTTTACCCATTCATCTATCAATGGACACTTGGGCTGTTTCCATGATGTGGCTATTGTAAATAATGCTGCAATAAACATAGGGGTGCATATAACCCTTTGAATTAATGTTTTCATATTCTTTGGGTAAATATCTAGTAGAGTTACAGGATTATATAGTGGTTCTATTTTTAGTTTTTTGAGGAGTCTCCAACTGTTTTCCACAGTGGCTGCACCAATCTGCATTCCTACCAACAGTGCCCAATGGCTCCCTTTTCCTCCACATCCTTGCCAACATTTGTTGTTCCTTGTGTTTTGATTTTAGCCATTCTGACGGGTGTGAGATGCTGTCTCATTGTGGTTTTCACTTGCGTTTTCCTGATGTCAGTGATGTTGAGCATCTTTTCATGTGTCTGCTGGCCATCTGGATGTCTTCTTTGGAGAAATATTTGTTCATTTCTTTTTCCCATTTTGAAATGGATTATTTGATTTTTTGGTGTCAAGTTGTATCAATTCTTTATATATTTTGGACACTAATCCTTTATTGGATTTTCATTTCCAAATATCTTCTCCTATTCAGTAGGTTGTCTTTTAGTTTTTTTGATTGTTCCTTTAGCTGTGTGAGAGCTTTTTATTTTGATGTAGTCCCAATAGTTTATTTTTGCTTTTCTTTCCCTTGCCTCAGGAGATATTTCTAGAAAAATGTTGCTATGGCCTATGTCAGAGAAATGACTACCTATGCTCTCTTTTAGGATTTTTATGATTTTAGATCCCACATTTATGTCCTTAATCCATTTGAGTTTACTTTTGTGTATGGTATAAGAAAGTGGTCCAGTTTCATTCTTTTGCATATAACTGTCCAGTTTTCCCAAGACCATTTGCTGGGGAGAATTTTCCCATTGCATATTCTTACCTTCTTTGTTGAAGATTAATTGACCATATAATCATGGGTTTATTTCTGGGCTTTCTAATCTGTTCTATTGATCTATGTGTCTACTTTAGTGCCAGTACCATACTTTTTTTATTATTGCCACTTTGTAAGTATAACTTGAAATCTGGAATTGTGATACCTCTAGTTTTTTCTTTTTCAAGATTATTTTGGCTATTTGGGGTCTTTTGTGGTTCCATACAAATTTTAGGATTTCTTGTTCCAGTTCTGTGAAAAATGCTGTTGGTATTTTGATAAGGATTGCATTAAATCTGTAAATTGCTTTGGATAGTATAGACATTTCAACAATATTTGTTCTTCCAATCCATGAGCATGGAATATCTTTCCATTTGTTTGTGTCATCTTCAATTTCTTTCACCAATGTTTTATACTTTTCAGAATACAGATCTTTCACCTCCTTGGTTAAATTTATTCCTAGGTATTTTATTATTTTTGGTGTAATTTAAATGGGACTGTTTTCTTAATTTCTTTTTCTGCTGTTTTATTTTTAGTGTATAGACATTCAACAGATTTCTGTATATTGATTTTGTATCCTGCAACCTTACTGAATTCATTTATCAGTTCTAGTAGTTTTTTGGTGGAGTCTTTAGGGATTCTATATATATTGTCATCTCATCTGTAAATAGTGGAAGTTTTACCTCTTCCTTACCAATTTGGATGCCTTTTATTCCTTTTTCTTGTCTGATAGCTGTGGCTAGGACTGCCAGTAATATGTTGAATAAAAGTGGTGAGAGTGGACATCCTTACCTTGTTCTTGACCTGAGAGGAAAAGCTCTCAGTTTTTCCCCATTGAGGATGATGTAAGCTGTGGGTTTTTTATATATGGTCTTTATTATGTTGAGGTATGTTCCCTCTAAATCTACTTTGTTGAGGGTTTTTATCATGAGTGGATGTTGTACTTTTTTTTTTTTAAAGATTTTATTTATTTATTTGAGAGAGACAATGAGATAGAGAGAGCATGAGAGGGGATAGGGTCAGAGGGAGAAGCAGACTCCCCGCCGAGCAGGGAGCCCGATGCGGGACTCGATCCCAGGACTCCAGGATCATGACCTGAGCCGAAGGCAGTCGCTTAACCAACTGAGCCACCCAGGCGCCCCGGATGTTGTACTTTGTCAAATGCTTTTTCTGCATCTGTTGAAAAGATTATAT
Source organism: Leptonychotes weddellii (assembly GCF_054177405.1). Lineage (NCBI taxonomy): Eukaryota > Metazoa > Chordata > Mammalia > Carnivora > Phocidae > Leptonychotes > Leptonychotes weddellii. Next base: position 50,706,614 of record NC_138373.1, read on the forward strand.
GGTTTTTATCCTTTCTCTTGTTGATGTGATATATCACACTGATTGCTTTGCAAATATTGAACAACCTTTGCATACCAGAAATAAATGCCACTTGATCATGATAAATGATTTTTTTTTAAGATTTATTTATTTGACGGGGGAGGGGGAGGGGCAGAGGAAGAGGGAGAGAATCTCAAGCAGACTCCCCACTGAGCATGGAGCCTGATGCAGGTGTCAATCTCACAACCCTGAGATCATGATCTGAGCGAAGACCAAGAGTCAGATGCTCAACCAACTAAGCCACCCAGGCGTCCCAGTAAATGGTTTTCTAATGTATTGTGGGAATCAGTGTGCTAATATTTTGTTGAGGATTTTTGTATCTATATTCATCAGAGATAATGGCCTATAGTTCTCTCTCTCTCTCTTTTTTTTTTTTTTTTTGGTGTCTTTATCTGGCTTTGGTATCAAGGTAATCCTGGCCTCATAGAATGTATTTGAAAGCTTTCCTTCCTCTTCTAGTTTCTGGAATAGTTTGTGAAGAATAGATATTAACTCTTCTTTAAATGTTTGGTAGAATTCACCTGTGAAGCTGTCTGGTCCTAGACTTTTATTTGTTGGAAGTTTTGTTTTGTTTTGCTTTGTTTTGTTTTGGGGGGAGGGGCAGAGGGAGAGGGAGAGAGAATCTTAAGCAGGTTCCATGCCCAGCATGGAGCCTGGTGTGAGGCTCAGTCCCATAACCCTGAGATCATGATCGGAGCTGAAATCAAGAGTTGGATGCTTAACTGACTGAGCCACCCAGGCACCCTGGAAGTTTTTTGATTACTGATTTGATTTCAGTGCTAGTAATCAATCTGTTCAAATTTTCTATTTCTTCCTGATTCCATTTTGGTAGGTTATATGTTTCTAGGAATTTATCCATTTTTTTCTAGGTTATCCAATTTGTTGCCATATGATTTTTTATAGTATTCTCTTATAATCCTTCATATTTTTGTGGTGTCAGTTGTTATTTCTCCTCTTCATTTCTGATTTTTTTGAGTCCTCTCTTTTTTTTTCAAGAGTCTCACTAAAGGTTTACCAGTTTTGTTGATCTTTTCAAAGAACCAGCTTCTAGTTTCATTGATCTGTTCTATTGGTTTTTTATTTTCTATTTTGTTTATTTCTGCCTTAATCTTTGTTATTTCCTTCCTTCTCCTGGTTTTGGGTTTTGTTCTTCTTTTTCTTGCTCTTTTAGGTGTAAGATTTGATTATTTATTTGAGGTTTTTCATGCTTCCTGAGGTAGGCCTGTATTGCTATAAAATTCCCTCTTAGAACAACTTTTGCTGCACCCCCAAAATTTTGGACTATTCTGTTTTCATTTTCATTTCTCTGCATGTACTTTTTTATTTCTTCCTTGATTTCTTGGTTGATCCATTCATTGTTTAATCTCCATGCATTTGTGCTCTTTCCAGGTTTTTTCTTGTGGTTGATTTCTAGTTTCATAATGTTATGTTCAGAAAATATGCATGGTATGACTTCTATCTTTTCGAATTGGTTGAGACTTCTTTAGTGTTTATATGTAACCCATTCTAGAGAATGTTCCATGTGCACTTGCAAAGAATATATATTCTGCTATTTTAAGATGGAATATTCTGAATATATGTTAGATCCTGCTGGTTCAGTGTGTCAATCAAAGTCACTATTTCCTTGTTGATTTTTGTTTGGATCATCTGTCCATTTATGTAAGTGGTGTGTTACAGTTCCCTACTATTTTTTATTACTATCAATTACTTTCTTTATGTTTGTTATTAACAGTTTTATGTATTTGGATGCTCCCATGTTGGGTGCATAAATATTTATAATTGTTATATCATCTTGTTGGATTGCCCCCTTAATGATTTTATAGTGTCCTTCTTTGTCTCTTGTCACAGTCTCTGTTTTAAAGTCATTTTATCTGATATAAGTATTACTACCCTGGCTTTCTTTTTTAATCCTTGTGCATGATAAATGCTTCTCCATTCCTTCACTTTCAATCTGCATGTGTCTTTAGGTCTGAAATGAATCTCTTACAGGCAGCATATAGATGTGTCTTGCTTTTTCATTCATTCTGTCATCCTGTCTTTTGATTGGAGCATTTAGCCCATTTACAGTCAAAGTAATTATTGATAGGTATGTATTTATTGCCATTTTTTTACTCATTTTATGATTATTTTTGTAGTTCTTCTCTCTTCCTCTTTTCTCTTACTCTCTTCTGTCATGATTAGTTGGCTTTCTTTAGCAATATACTTGGATTCTTTTCTCTTTTTCTTTGCATATCTATTACTGATTTTTGATTTGTGGTTACTGTTCGGCTTGTATATAACATGTTCTATACGTAGCAGTTTATATTAATTTGATGGTCGCTCAAGTTTTAACCGATCCTTTACTCCTCTCCCTGCCCCCACATTTTAGTATATGGTGTCCTTTATATCCTTTTATTTTGTGAGTCCTTTGAATGATTTTTATAGATACAATTATTTTTATTGCTTTTATGCTTCCTATTTTTCTTGCTCTTACTTATGGTCTTTCCTTGCCATGCAACGGAAACATTTCTTGTACGGCTGGTTTAGTGGTCATGGGTTCCTTTAATTTTTGTTTGTTTGGGAAGCTCTTTATCTCTCTTTCTATTCTGAATGATAACCTTGCTGGATAGAGTATTCTTGGTTGCAGTTTTTTTTTTTTTTTTCTTTCAGCACTTTGAATATGCAGTGCCACTTTCTTCTGGCCTGCAAAGTTTCTGCTGAAAAATCAGCTAAAATGCTTATGGGGTTTTTCTTATATGTAGCTGCTATCTTTTTTCTTGCTGCTCTTAAAATTCTTTTTATCACTACTTTTCGCCATTTTAATTACTATATGTCTTTGTGTGGACCTCCTTGAGTTGATTTTGCTGGGGGTTCCTTTGCCTTCTGGGTCTAGATTTCTTTTCCCTTCCCCAGATTTGAGAATTTTTCAGCTGTTATTTCACCATCATGTCTGAAGAATTGTTTTGTTGGATATAAAATTTTTGATTGACAGTTTTTTCTTTTAGCACTTTGAGTATATCATTCCACTACCTTCTGGTCTCTGTTGTTCAGATGGGAAGTCAGGTACTATTTGTATTGTTGGTTCCTTGTATGTGATAAGTCCTTTTTCTGTTGCTGCTTTCAAGATTTGTTTTTTTCTTTGACTTTCGTCAATTTTGCCTCAATGTGTCTGGGTGTGGATCTTTTTATATTTATCCTCCTTGATGTCTGCTAAACTTTTTGAACATGTAAATTAAGGTTCTACATCAAATTTGGATAATTTTGACATTATTTCTTCCAATATTTTTTCTGCATCTTTCTCTTCTGTGATTGTCATTACATGTAGGTTGGTATACTTGCTGTTGTCCCATAGGTCTCTGAATATGTTCTTTTTTAGATCTTTTTCTCCCTCGTTCTTCAGACTGGATTATTTCTATTAATCTATCTCCATTTTCAGTAATTCTTCCTTTTACCTTTTCAAATATGCTGTTGAACTCCTCTAGTGATTTTTTCATTTCACTTATTGTAGTCAACATCAGAATTTCCATTTGGACACTTATATAATTTTGAATTTCTTATTTCTTCTATTTGTTGACTTATTATTGTCACACTTTAATTCTTTAAATATGATTTCCTTTAGTTCCTTTAGCCCACTTTTAATTAGCTGCTTTGAAGTCTTTTTCTGTTAAATCCAACATCTGGGAACACTCAGAGACCTATTTATTGACTGCTTTCTTCCCTGATTTTGGGTCCCACATTCCCATTTTTTTTGCAAGTCTTATAATTTTTTTTTCACTGAAAGTCAGTTATTTAAAATGAAACATTGTAGTAAGTCTAGTTTGTAATTTTTCTTGTCATTAATGATAACATTCAGGAAAATACCAGAGACATTGTCTTCACAAGCAAGAAGATGGATAAATCCAAATAAATTCACCATTATATTTAATTATTCTCTGTATCAATCAATTTAAAAACCTAGAGCTCTACTAAGGGAAACTAAACTGTAATCTATAAACTGGCAACCATACCATGGTAGCATTAGAAAACAAAGTCAGCGGGGCACCTGGGTGGCTCAGTCGGTCAAGTGACTGCCTTCAGCTTGGGTCACGATCTCAGGGTCCTGGGATCAAGCCCCACATTGGGCTCCCTCTCAGCAGGGAGCCTGCTTCTCCCTCTCCCACTCCCCCTGCTTGTGTTCCCTCTCGCGCTGTCTCTCTCTCTGTCAAGTAAATAAAGAAAATCTTAAAAAAAAGAAAAAGTCAGCTTGTCTCTACAATCTCAGATCCCTTTTATTTCCTTTCTTGTTTCTGCATAAACAAACCCTTAAAAGGAAAATAATTTTATTTACTTAATCAAATTAAAGTTATAGTTAATCTACTAAGGATGTATATATTACCTCAAAGAAATAAATTTCCTAAGGATTAGGCCAGTTCTATCTTTTGTTTGCATTTTTATAGGGACCATCTAGAAAAAGAAATAGTTGGCTCAAGAGAAGGTATTTCTTTGGAGGAATTGCCCATTGTATCATCCCCAGGAGATAAAAATGGTAGGAACATCTTTGTAAGGCTGATTTAGCTCCAAAGCTTAGTCAAAATCTTGTGAGACAATCAATATTCACAAGAAGTATAAATGTTCTTTTATTATTGTCCAGAGTAACATCTTGACTTTTCATTAGAACCAAATTTATCTAGCAAAATATCTATGCTGTGGCCATAAGAAATTGTGATTATCCTGAGATTGACTTATCTTTATTCTACGTGACGCCAGATTTTGTGTGAAATTTCTAGAACTAGACCAACTCCTCAACATTCTCTGGACCAAAAGTACCTGTATCAGAAAAGATAAAATCCATCAACTTCAAAGGAAACAAAACGACCTATCAATCTATGATTGGGGCTACCCTAATCTATCTGTATCCACAGGCCAAGAATCAGATGATGGTTCAGCTTCCTGGGATGAGGTATGGTCATTATTCTTATACCACCAGTTGCTACTGTCAAAGTTGTGAAAGTTCTATAAGAGTTGTGGAAAATTTAAAGGATAATGTGTATTTCCTTAAATGTAAAAATATTCTATTTCTACAGAGTGGTCATGGTTTTTTTCTTCTACAAATAGATCTCTGTAGACATAAACATGAGGCTAAGACATGTAGGAAAAACATATAGTGTATGTGTGTGTGTGTATATATATATATATAATATATATATGATTCCCCCATTGTGTCTGTATTAAATGCACAAATAATTAATTCAGCAAACATACTGAGCATTTACTACCTGCCAGTCACCGTCATGGCCATTAGGGATACAGTGCTGAACAAAAATATGCACAATTCCTTTGGCGCTTACAGGGTAGTAGGAGGATACAAACATTATATATATACTTACAATGATGAATGAATGCTTTAAACATAGATTAGGTTATGAAGAGATTACTTTGACATGTGAGTAACAGAGAAATATTTGTATAGTAGGTAGCACTGAGAAGTTTTTTGAGAAAAGGTGATATATGAGCTTATAAACATATTTATATCCATTATTACCTAAAGTTGTGCTCCAAAGTACATTCACTAGTCTATCTTAATGCTCTTTGAAAAGGGGTGCTGTGGTCAAATTGGTTTGGGAAACACTAGAAATGCATATTACCCTGTAGCTTATTGAGTTATCTGGGGAGGTCCTTTAGCAAATAAACTTCTTTAATCTTATTGAATCCAGCATTTCTCAAACCTTGCCTACAGAATTCTTCCCAGCCCTAACCATTTAAAATCCTGATAAATTGATGTTACACGAACATGGCTTATGTTTATTGAGTATGACTATGTGTTAGACATAGCACTATTTCACTTGCATTGCGTCATTTAATTATTATCCCAACTATATGAGGTTAGGGTATATTATTCCATATTACAGATGAAGAAATTGAGACATGGAACTAATAAATAATAGCTTCAGTTCACAGAAACTAGGATATACACATAGGTTGTCTAAAAACCTATTCTGTGCTCTTAACAGCTGTGCTATTGTTTGGGAAATGTTGATTTAAATAAAACTATTTTTGTTATTTGTATCTTAGGTGAGCAAGGTATAGTCAGTACCTTCAAAGGGCGAAATCCCTTACAGATTCTTAACAATGCAGAATGTTGTTCCTGTGAGTTATATATACATGACTGGGCAGCATCATATATTCCCTCCAACCCTCCGATGTTTGTATCTCTTAATCCCCTTCATCTATTCTGCCCACCCCCCACCCCGAACCCTTCCCTCGGGCAGCCACTAATTGGTTCTCCATATTTATGAGTCTGTTTCTCTTCGTTGTTGTTGTTTGCTTGTTTTGCTTTTTAGACAAAAACAGATTATTAGAATATTAGATATTTTTAAAAGTAAATTTCTGTTACTTCTGCTGTATATGTGATATACATACAAGATATATATATAAGATATAAAGACATTTATGAAAGTTGATTCTTTCAAACTCATGCTAATTGTATTCAACACATAGTGAAGAGAGCTGATGCCTATGTTAATCTTTGTTTGCCAGGTCTTCTTCGATGCTTCTTCAGGGCTGGCTTTTAGAAGGGAGCAAATTTGCCTAATGAGACCTTATCTTCATAAAGAATGAAAATTGTTTCTTAAAATTTAGGAACTACCTACTTAAGGCATGTGGCTTCTATGAACAGTAATAGTCATTTCCTATGCTAACAATGCAAATGATTCTTCTCTGTCCCAACATGTCACTGTCCATGTGACTCTTGCTAGGACCCTAAGATAGACCAGATCTGAAGATCCTACTTATGTTATTTAGCCCAGTGGTTCTCAAAGTGTTGTGCCTGGGAACTTCTTGGAAATGCAAATTCTCAGGTCCCACCCCAGCATCTGCTGAATCATAAACTCTGAGAGTAGAGCCCAGCACTCTGTCTTTTAACAAGCCCTCCAAGCTATTCTCAAAACTGAAGTTCATGAACCACTGCTCTAGAATGTTTGTAAAGTTATCATAGAAGTCTGATGACATCAAAACAAGGATACACATAATTTGAAGTTTTATGCGAAGGAATAAAGATATTTTAAAGGTTATTAGCTGGATAATCTAAATTTTCATTCTAGTTCTTTATTAAAAATATTTGGGTTTCAGATTCATAGAATATAATGAATCACCATTAAGGACATTGGTGTTAGTGATTTCAGAAGAAATTTAAAACAAACAAATGACCTAAATAACACAGGAACAGCAAATAAAGATCAAGGGCACAGAAGCTTTTAATAGAAGATCCTTACTCTAGGAGAAGGTAGTCTAAGACCAGAACGATTCAATTTCTTGGCAGTGAACTGGTGAAAGATGCATAGCATTCTGTTCACGTTTGCCTCTGCACTGTTTTCCTTACCAGTCAAGAACTTTTCAATGAGAATGTTTATTACAAAGGATTCATCATCAAAAGCTTGTTGCCAGTTTCCCTTTGTTGTTGTCAGTATATTTAATGGTGAAGTAATTATATTCCATTAGTAACAAATGGTGCAAAAGAGAATATTGTCTTTGGCACAAATTATTTTGACAAAGGGAAAAAGACAAACCCAGGTTTAGCTTTCTGTTGTTGCTTTTTGTAGTAGAAACCTTTTGGAGTTTTGCCCAGTCCTTTTCTGAGAAATGCCTTCCTCACTCACAGGCGTGAGGCTGGCAGCCCTATCTGAACAGTCTGATCCCACCTCCTATCTCGTGGGCAAAACTGATTGAACCAGAGGGACATCTATCTGACCCCAGAGAGCCCATCTGTGGCTTTGCTGAAGCAATCAGATCTCTGTCGGGACTTGCAGACTCCACTCAATCTTGGGTTTGTGGGCTGAGAGGTCACTTCAGAGTTGGGGCTTATATGGCCTTGTGTTTACTAAAGGAGAGAACACTGGACCGCGAAAGGAAATAGATACATGCAGCGGGAAACAGAAAGGAGAAAATACTTGGCCCCAAACAGACAGAGTCATAAACATCTTTGGTTCTGATTTTCTAGCTTCAAGTTGAGTTCCTCTTGAAGTGTGGCTGCCTTTTCAATCTCAGAGATCCTTAGCATCCTTCCAATACAACCTCCTCTTGGTTCTCACTGATTTGAGTGGGTTCTCTTCCCTGCAACCAAATCTTTCCTGATCAAGATAAAACATTTTTTATTCATGGACTCATCCCCCCAAAAATGTCTGTGGGGAAAACCCAGCAAATATGTCATCATTTTCTGATCAGCAATGTGCCTTTGTCAAAAATCCCTACATTCCCCCGTAGAGCAAATCACACAAGCCTCGTAAAGTACTGGTTTTCTTCAGCTACCTTGTTGATTGTGACTAGAGCTCACAAAGACGTTGCACTAGGGTTTGATTTCACGATTTGTGCTGGTGGAACTATATACACATTAAAAATTTTAAATGCCATTTTTGAAGCACACAGTCAGCCCCGAGCACTCCTGAGATGCACAAATTTCCTTGTGGCAATGTTGAGAGACCTGTTGCCTTTGTTGTTTACGAATAACCCTTATCTCTTATGAACATGTCTATACAACATAGAAAAACAGCAAAGGAATCATAATGATCTCAATTGTTTTGGTGGAGAAGGGAGGTCGGTTACAAAGGTGTCCATATTATTCAGTGTTTACACACACACTGGTTGACACAGCTTTCACTTTTTTTAAACATTAACGTTTATTGCTTTTGGAAATACATGTTGCCCACACAGGCTTATTCAATCAGAGAATATTAAAGACAATGATCTCATTACCTCAGAGCTCCTGTTTATCATATGAAATCTTGACTCTGTTGAGACAAAACCATCCCCACTGAAAAGCAAAACAAAAAGCATCACGGTTGCCTTAGACTGCTGGTTAGAAAACCATTCGACACATTGTCAAATACAGTGCATGTTTTCAGGAAAGAAAAAAAAGGGTGCCAAACTCATTCTACATCATACTCAAAGCAAAAGTGAGGTGCAGCTGACTTTGATCAGAGGTTTAAAATAATCCTTAGAAATTATGGTTGCAGGGGAAAGCAGGCACGAGTGGCTTCTTGTGTCCTTTTTAGCCCTTTGGTTTGGCTCTGACTGCTCAGGAACGGCAATTGAAGGAAAATCTGTTTGTTGGGATTACTAATGATGTTTTCGCCACGCAGTCTTGCTTCTCTGCGGGGCAGCTGGTGGAGATATTTCTACAGAACAGCCTTTCACCCATTTCCAAGGAAGACTTCAAACGAATGAGTCCCGGAATCGTCCAGCAATTACTCAGCTGCTCTTGTCAGCTGCCTGAGGACCAACAAGCAAAGCTGCTACCAACCACTCTGGAGAGTAAGTGCTGGTGCTTCCTTGAGAAAGTTTGTGCACACAGTGTAATAACAATAGTGACTGTAGGATACGTACTCTGTATACCAGGCACTGTTCTCAGCATTTTACATTTCTCAACTCGTTCAATCCTCACAACAACACTATGAGCTAGACACTATTATTATCCCCATTTTACAGATACAGGAACAGGCACCTAGAAGTTAAGTGACTTGCCCAAGGACACACAGCCGGTAAGTGACGGAGTTGGGATGTAAACCCCGGCAAGTGGGCCCCACCGTCCTTGTTGTCAGCCGCTATGCTACATTATCTTTCATTGAATATTTCCTATTTTGCATGTAAGTCACAGAAATTGATTTTATCCTCTCTATATGACTCCGTCATGGACCAACTTCAAAGTTCTAGTTGAGAAGTGGCAGGGTATAAGAGAAAGAAGATGAGCGATGGAATCAGAGATGCCAAGTTGAGTCGTGCCTTCTAGCCCCAGCCAACTCGGTCATCTTAAGCCCTCTCTTTATTTCCCCAGGGCTGTCTTTTATTTTTTATTTTTTTCCTGCACGGTAGGAAAGCAGTGATATCATACAGCTCCCCATCCTTTCACACATCATGACACACGTAAAAAAACAAAGGCACGCTGGGGTAAACCAAAGAGCTCCTCTGGGGTAGAAGTGGCCGTGGGGGGAGTTGTCAGCCTCCCGACCAGGCTGACCCCCCAGGAAGTGAAGGCTGGATATTTGCGCTCCCCTATAACCCACGGAATCACCACAGTAGGTGAGCTCCACTATAAGGTTTCACAGGGTAGCTGTAAGTTTCAAACGGGATAATGTGTACAAAGATGTGTTCTGTCACTTAAAGCACTGTATATTTAAAAGAAAAAGAAATCGTGGCCAAAAACATCCATGATGAATAGCAAAAATGTGACAGTTAATACATGCACGCTTTAAATATTGCCAGTGATCGGAGGGCCTTATGTAGGCCTTTTCAGAGCATTTTTCTTTCTCTCTGAGATAGTCTTGCAGTGCCCATCAGGGATGAACCGTCCAGCACTTCCAATACACCGTGAATTCTGCAGCATCAAGTGGCTCATTTGAAGATTTTATGCAAACAAAACCCTGCCAGACCCAAATATCTAAGACTCCATATTCACTGAAAGGAAAAAAGCTTCATTAAACCTGAACAATGAAATAATTCAGTACCTGGTGGTCAGCGTTGGCTCAGAAATGGAGAAGGGGGACAGACCATGGCACCTAGGAGCGTCCATGAGCATATTTACATGCCCACCACCGGGCGCCGTATCTGCTACTTACGGACCACTGCAAAATAGCTTTATGAACTGAAAATCTGTGAGAAATGCTTATCTTTCTAATGAACAGCTAGACCTCCCCTGGGGAATGGTCTTCCTGAGGACAATTCAGAGAAATCACACTTACCATAGAACCCATTACTGTGCTCAATTTAAAATGTTGCATTATGTAACTTAAGGGGAAAGGCGTAGATAACAGAAAATGTGGGATGAAGGCAGAGGCTGGGGAGTTGTTAGGAAGAGAAAGTGTTTTGTGTGCTGGAACCTGACCCTTAAGCACCACCTGCACATGGGTTTCCAGGAAAGAGTGTTATGACCCCGTATAAATTAGATTTCAGACTTGATCAAGGGAGCTAGCTGCTCAAGAATGGCTAGGAATCAGGGGCGCCTGGGTGGCTCAGTCGTTAAGGGTCTGCCTTCGGCTCAGGTCATGATCCCAGGGTCCTGGGATCGAGCCCCGCATCGGGCTCCCTGCTCGGCAGGAAGCCTGCTTCTCCCTCTCCCACTCCCCCTGCCTGTGTTCCCTCTCTGGCTGTCTTTCTCTCTGTCAAATAAATAAAACCTTTAAAAAAAAAAAAAAAGAATGGCTAGGAATTTAATGACTAGGTCAAGTTCTATTGTAATGATGGGAAACATTTATATAGAACCCGTCTGCAAGCTGCCTGACTCCAGTCAAGACGCCATGACACTTCTGTGAGGACCTGGGGGGCTTAGCAGAGTCCTGTGGCCACGAATGTCAGATTTTATGGTTTTCAGGCTATCTTTACCTCACGATCAGGTGAAATCTGATTCACAGAGGACCTGAACAGATTTCTAAGCTCTCAAGTTAGGAAGGGTCCTTTTCCCTCCAATACCGTGCTGTAGTTGCCCTCAGGACAGAGGGGAGAGGAGTTAGAAGAATCAAAGGGCTGCAAATTTTCCTTTTGCCTGGGAAATGCCACACCCTAATTTATCCTTGTGAATTCTCAACATTTTCTGATCTTTTGTAGCTATCATAAAAATGCGGCAACCTTGAACTTCATTAGACGTCCTTTGAATGTCTTTAATTTATGTATTCAGTGAGAAGAATGACATTCCCACATAGAGTCTATTTTTGGAAGAGTGGGATATGAACCTTGGTTTAGTATCTCCAGGGATGTATTTATAATATAGGTATTTTTATTAAGTCGGAACAAAATAAAACCATTCCAAACCATTTTTATTATTTAAAAAATTTTTTAATTGTAAAAAATTGAAATTGAGATGAAATTTAACCATTCTTAAGTGTCTAGTTCAGCAGTACTTTCACATTATTGTGCAATAAATTTCTAGAACTTTTTCATCTTGCAAAACTGTATCTCTATATCCATTAAACAACTGTCTTATAGAGATTCCCTAGAAGTGAAGGGGTGGGGGTAAGAGTGGGAAAACTAAAATTGGAAAGTTTTTTGCTTCTTTTGAGTACACTGCCAACTCTATTTTAATATTAGACTCCTGTATAATTTAGAACTTATAATTCAATAAAAGTCCTCTTAAAAACAAGACTATTACCATGTTACCAGGTAGTATCATTAATACAATCTAATGTAGGTGTGAACCTTCCAGAAAAGTACAAGAATGATAAGAACAGGATATTTTCTATTTTAACTAATTTTAAGATGGCAGTTTCTTAAAATCTACCTTGGGCTTTAATTAGTATGATAACTGGGTTGTTTGATTTAACTTATTATCTGTAGTCACTAAAGGAAATGATGGTTTAATTTTGTAGTTACCTTCCTTCATTGTTTACAAACCAATTTGCTATGGCTTATTAGTAATTTCTAAATAAGTAGAAGACAGAGTATTTGCTCTGAATATTTGCAACCAAAAGAAAATGGTGGCCTGGAAAACTCTTTATCCCCAAATCATTTATACAGTTGACCCTTGAACAACACAGGTTTGAACGGCACAAGTCCACTTATATGCAGATTTTTTAATATACCGTACTGTAAATGTATTCTCTCTTATGATTTTCTTTTCTTTCCTTTTAAATTTTTATTTTAAGTAGGCTCCATGCCCCACATGGGGCTTGAACTCATGACCCTAAGATCAAGAGTCGCATGCTCAACCACCTGAGCCAGCCAGGCACCCCTCTTATGATTTTCTTAATGACATTTTCTTTCCTCTAGCTTAACCTTGTTCAAGGGTCAACTCTACTTGACCCTGAAAGCCATTTTTGCCCCTCCTTTTTCATCTTTTCTCTTTCCTTCTTTGCTTCTTCTTCCCTCATGCATATTTGCTTTTGTTTGAATAATCTTAAAAATTGCACTTCCTGAATATTTTTTGAAAATTTAGAAACCTAGAAACATGGGATAAATTTAGGGGTTCTAAAAAATGATTGTGATAATTTAAAATGTAGGCTGTCCAAATTCACATTATCAACCGTTACACATTCATTGATCAGTTCTTACTAATATAAGCACTCATCTTAGGCACTGATGAGTTATGAATAATTTTGAGAACTTTTGGAAGAAAGTACTCACCTTCTACAGAAGCGTAGGTCTTTGATGGCCCCACACCATGTGCCCCCTCTATACTCTGCTTCCTTGACTTCGGAAGGTTTAAATGGGATTAGAAGGAAATCACTACCAGTGTATGGCAGCCGATGTTGTGGTTTAAAGCGAGAGAAGTTCATTTCTTTGGCAGCGGGTGGTAAGCTAGGTCCTTTCTTGCCGTGGTGATTTTAGTAAGGGGTAGTTGGGATCACTTCAAAGCAACAAGGTTAATGATGAAAGTCTTTTCATTCTTTTCCTTAAAAATGAAGACCTTTTACACACTCGACCACTCATATAACAATTCCATATCCCCATCAGCTGTATTGTAAGATGGGTTTTTCTGGCATTTTCACTGGCTGGGGTACCACTAGTGGATGAGGAGCTCTGACTGCTTCGCACTCTCCATTCGGCTTAGAATATGGCTACAGCACGGCGGCCGTGGCCTTGCTCACACTGGGCTCCATGCTTGGGACGACGCTGATTCTGTTCCACAGCTGTGAGGAGAACTACAAGCTGATTTTACAGCTCTTTGTGGGGCTGGCCGTCGGGACACTTTCTGGGGATGCTCTGCTCCACCTTATCCCTCAGGTAACACTGTTCTGTTTTCCATGGAGTGTTTCTAGTTTCCATTTCCATTGAGTCACTGGTCATGTCGATACACAATGTCACAGTGACTCGGCCAGTGTGTCTTCCTTGAAAATAAGTATCATTTCCCCAAAGCACTTAAAGGGGAAAAGAGAGAACCAGTCCTTAGGTTCACCACACGTTATTCTTATTTTTTAAATAAACCAAAAAAGGTAATCAGATACAGATTCCTATTAAGAGAAATTCAGGAAGTAGCCACTAATTATCTGTTAAATAAAAAAGAATGGGCTGCAAGATGTTGTGCTGCATTTTCTCCAGTTGGTCCCCAATGCTCCTCAGACCCTTTCTCTGTCCTCTTCTGCTCTTTTTTTTTTTTTTTTTTTTTCTGCCCCAGAAGATTGCACCTCCTCAGCTTCCTCACGGGCTGAATTGTTGTTTGCCAATGGGAGGCGCAACAGAAAAGCCAGGTGGGAGGAGAGAGGGGCAAGGGTATTTCTTCCCCACGCCCTCCTGGCCCTACACTTGTTCTAGAAGCCGCGGATTACCTACAGTACTACAGCGGCGGTGGGAGGACTCCTCCCCCACTCCACCTCCCACTGAGCTGCAGAAATATTACTTCCAACCTTTGCCCTTTCTGCCCTAAGAGTGAAAATGGTTTCCTGGAGTTGCTAGCTTCTGGGCATCTCATTAGCCCTTGCTCCTCCCCTTGCTGCCCACACCTCTGTCATCACACCAGCAGTAAGCTCTCTTCATTGGAACCATCAAAATGAATTTCCTCTTTTGCCTCGTAACGTCTAGATTTTCCGCAAGAAAAACATAAGCACCAGGAAGCTGGCTCTTGGCTGAATTCTTCCGAGGCTCTTTATTTGTCAGAAATGAAAAGACAAAGACCTGAGATGCAAGAGTTCAGGCAGAAGGAGCTCCAGAGGAGGTTATTTCTTCCCTCTGAAATCTCTTGGGATAGAGAATGATGGGCAAATGGGCCCCCCTCTTGCAAAGCCGGAGATGTTAAAAATTTCCACAAGCCTCTGGCAATTTCCTACAGGGTCACTCTTGTTGCTCAGAGGCTCGATAATTATTAGATGTTCTGAAAATCACAAAGTGAGCATTGGAAAATGAAATAAACCATTATTTGTTTTAATTTCCCTTGTAATCTAATTTTCTGGAAATATTTCAGGGCTTATTGGCTTGAGGCAGGGGCCGAGGCCTTTTCCTAGGTCCCTTTAGTGGTTGCAGAACTGCTCACTGCCTGGGATTCTGCAAAACAGCAAAAGCTTCCTGTGCCTCCCCCCAATGGGGGCATGCGGCTCTGCGCAGGAGGCATGGACTTGGGGGTGGGGGCTGGAGGGGGAGGCCATCCGCTGGCTCTGCAGAGACATGTTCCAGAGAGGAGTTTAAAAGATTAGCTAGGTTTCCTGAAAATTGGAAGGCAACTGTTTTACTTGAGGGAAGAGATGTGGGGAAAGGAAGAAAAGTACAGTACAAGTGTTCGGAAAGCTAGAAAAATCAGTGGCTCCTGACTGTGATCCGTGGCTGGTGGTCAAAGGGCTGCACAGAAACAAGAAAAACACGACTGTCATGATTTCCTTTTCTCAACTAGCAACATGTCAACTTAAAGGTCTACATTTTATTCTGAGATTGTAGGGTTTTCTTCTGTTTTGTTTTGTATCCTTGTCATGCCCATTATTTTGTGAAATAACAGTAATTGCAAATACTAGATGGGTATCCTTTAATGTCTTCACCAAAAGGAAAAGTTGACTAACGTGTATTGGTTTTTAGTTACGTTCATAAACTCAATGTATATACTCGGATGCATATGTACACTCACACGTGTACTCATGTGCCTATGTGCGTACGTACCTACATATACGCATGTATGTATGAACACATACGTGTACAGTATGTATGCATAGGATTTCTTTTTCCTTTTTTTACTTTGGTGGTCAGTAACATCCTAAATGTAGAAACCACTGAGCTGTTTCCCAAACTGCCTTCTCCTGGGGAGGGAATATGATACATACCGATTTACTAGCTCACAAGAAATCATGAGGTCAACCAATGGGATGAGTCAAGTAGAGGAAAATTCCTCGTACATTTCTTGTATCCCTTTGTTTCTCAGAGAGCTGACAGTATTGCTGGGTATATAGTATACACTCCATGGAAGAAAGCTTTCAGGCAGATTTCTCACTTACCTGAACATTTATTAAAAGTTTTCTGTAATTGCAGTGAGGCATGGGGGAAATGAACCTTGGATGAAATGTATCTTTGTCTTTCTTCTGGATATAAAATACATTGATCTGTTATGAAGACTTGCTGTGCAAACAGATACGGATTGAACTCTTGGGGGGAAAAAAAGGACTGAGAATATATGAAAATTTGGTTCTCCTTTCTTTTCTCTTGTACACATTTTGTTTGACCCTGATCAGATCATATAGTGGAGGTAGTCCTACAATTAAGAGCGAACTGGGCTTTGCATGATTCCAGCAGTTGTTATGGGGTTCCCCGAAGGAAAGGTGAATATATTCAATACTGGACCTATTAATCAATATTTAAGTCATCAAAAGTTATTTCTTTGTGTCTCTCCCCCCCCCCCTCCTTTTTTTATAAAGGTCCTTGGTTTACATAAGCAGGAAGGCTCAGAGTTTGGACATTTCCATGAAAGCAAAGGCCATATTTGGAAACTGTTAGGATTAATTGCAGGCATCTATGGATTTTTCTTGATAGAAAAATGCTTTATTCTTCTGGTATCACCAAATACTGAGGTATATTTTAAATTTTATTTATCTTTTGCTTTAGAGCTTCATAATATTCATCTTTTATTTCAGAAGTCCTTGTTGAAAAGTAATTGACATCTTCATAAAGTTCTCTAGGTAAGGGATGGGGCTCTGATTTCCAGAATATACAGATCATACTGACTGGCAGCTTCCCTATAAATATGGTTATTAATTTTTTAAACATCTGTTGCTGGCCTATTAAGGTACTTGTTAAAACCCGCTATTTGACCTTTGTGGCTAGTTTAGAAACAGGAGACTATTTCATGTCTGGGAATGAAGGGGCCCAAAGGTCTAGCTACTAATCAGCGTTTTGGATGTGTTTCCTAACCAAAAACAAATAAACATGCAGACAAAAACTTTGAAAATTCACAAAATTACCCATCATTTTCTATCCTAAGAACATTTAAAATTATAAAAACAAGGAGCTCAGAAATGGGACTTGTGGCAGATCTTTTTTTTTTTTTCAGCTGAGTAATTGTATCCATTGTGCCTGTATTTGATCAGTTTCTACGTCTGTGATGAAACATAAAATGCAGTATGGTTTTTTTTAATGGATTTGTTTTGCTCTTATATCAGACAATAGATTAACTGGTGGGATGGTTAAAAAGGTAAATGCTTGCAAACAGCTCTAGGAGACCAAAATAAAGCAAATTCTCCTCACAAAGTCCTGGGGCTCTCTAGTCCTCCGTAGTTTTCCACTTATTTTCTGGCTTTCTCCTTGTTCCCATAATTTATGATGTCTGCGCTCAGGGAAAACTTTCGCAGTCTTTTAAAATATCCAGCACTTGTCTATTATTATTCCCAAATTTATCCGAGATTCAGATTCTGCACATCAGAAAATAAGATGGTTTTATGGGTGGACAGAGAGATGACAGATGGAGAGGTGGTAAAACAGTGGTAGTCAGGTGTTAATGGTAGGATCTTGGGAGTGAGGATCTGAGTGATAACAGTACAGTTCTTTCAGCTTTTCTATCTGAAACTTTTCACGGTCAATAAATGCTGTCGAAATTTTCTTTTTTAATGAACAAGGGTTTTTCTTCGTCCTGGAGCCAAAGCCAGGATACTATAGTAATTCAGAAATTCGGAATGCTTGCTTTGATCACAGCCCCTATGCTTGCACATTCAACAACTTCACCTCCACAGAAGGGGTTCTCATCTCAATAAACACAAAAGACAATAATAGATCTCTTTGTCCACAACAGATTAGCGTTCTTGGCCTGGGAAAATTAAACGACAAAGTCAACATATCAACCTGTGTGTAGTAATTAGAAATTTAACCAGGATAGAAATGAGTGAAATAAATTCTGGCCATCCAAAAATGTGCGGAGCTTATTCAGATTGTCCTTGGACTTGTCAGGGAACTTAAAACGAGTTTTTGGGTTTTTTTTTAAGATTTTATTTATTTATTTGAGAGAGAGAGCACGTGAGACAGGGGAGGGTCAGAGGGAGAAGCAGACTCCCTGCCGAGCAGGGAGCCTGATGCGGGACTCGATCCCGGGACTCCAGGATCATGACCTGAGCCGAAGGCAGTCGCTTAACCAACTGAGCCACCCAGGCACCCTTAAAACAAGTTTTAAGAGCAGAATTTCAAGACTCATTATATTGAGTAAAATAAAAGGAAGGCAAATATTTTAGAAGTTACAAGTGCTTTAGTGGATGAATACATTTCCGAAGATACTAATTTCATAGTTATAGGGTGTAATATAGTTTCAGTTATCATCCCTTTGGCATCCCTATCAGAAAGAATGCAAAATTTAATTTTGTAGTAAATATAATTTTTCAGTAAAAAGACAATATAAAAACTGCCACTGTTCAAGTCTTTTAAAATCATAACTAGACATTTAAAGTTTCATTCTTAAGGCACTTGGAATATGAACAATGTTTCAGAGCAGTCCTGTGCTTCTCCAAGGTGAGACATTTTAGTAAGTATTTATCACGATAAAATTCTCTCAGTGCTTTTTTTTTTAAGGATTTTATTTATTTATTAGAGAGCACAAGCAAGGGGAGTGGCAGGCAGAGGGAGAGTGAGAAGCAGGCTCCCAGCTGAGCAGAGAGCCCGATGCGGGGCTAGAACTCAGGACCGTGGGATCATGACCCGAGCTGAAGGCAGACGCTTAACCGACTGAGCCATCCAGGAGTCCCCCCACCGCGTGTTTTTTTCTGTACCACCCACCACTTTGGCCAATAAGCAAAGTGTTAAATGGAACCATGGAATTGACAGAGGCTACACCTGTGTTCTTCTGGCTTCAGCACTGATTTTAAACCATCCTCATCCAGCAGGGCGTGTCCTTAATTAATGGGCATGTGGGCCATTCCCACCATCTTGCACTCAACTCTGAATTAAGTGACCAGTCAGGCAGAGGCAAATCTGCTTCAACTATCCAGTTGGTAGGTTAATGATCTGAGGTATTCTACTGATTTGATTACCTTCTTTCCTTTATTCTTTGATGAATAGATGAAAATCAGTAGGATAGATAAATCCACTCCTGATTTGCCTTTCTTAACCACGATAAGTAGTTTGGAGATCTTTGCCAAGCACCCAAAAGCTGTTTTAAAGAGCAAAAAGCTTTCCACAAATTCAAATCCTTGCTATCTACACCACTTTGAAACATACGATCAGCTCGACATAATGTATATCTCAATCATTTTGTTAACAAGTTTTCATAAACCAGTTGACCTTTAGGTTTTCCGTCCTGAATAATCCTTAGCCATGGCTAGATGGGGCCAAATAAATGTTGAGCAAGGAATTCGTGCATCTAGGAGTGGGGTGATAATTTTATACTGCAGAAAAGAATGGATTCTGTCCCACAAGGTGTCTTTTAGTAAGTGGTTTCTGTTACATTGAGGTTTCCAGGACAAATATTCCACTTGAAGTTGCAAAATACAACCTCCAATCAGGTTTAAAACAATGTCCCCACTCTAATTCTCAAAGTAACAAGTAAAGGGACAGGAAAAAATACGAAAGTAACAAATAATAGAAAACTTGCCACCTCTAACCATGGCCTTGGGCGAGGTGTCTACAGTTCAAGGATAGATTCCTAACCTAGAGATAAGTAAGCTGAGCCTGAGACATTGCCACAGCAAAGAGAAGTCTGCTGGGAGATTGCGGATCTAGGGCTAACTCAAATATGGACAAAACCATCCCTTTAAACAAGTCATTTTAAGAGCCTTATTATGTTTATTGCTTAGTTACTTCACATGTGGCTTGGAAGAAGATAATTTCAGGCTGAGATTAGTTTTAAAATCACTGTCAGGCTGATTTTACTTTATTCCTTCTGTTTCAGTGAAGGGTTTCAGAATCCCAAGATGCATTTAAGCAAATCTTTGATGCTAACTGAGTGAGTTTTGAACTCTTTGAATATGCTAGCTTACTAAGAATATACTCACTATTCCTTTTGTTATTTTAGCTGCAGGATCACCCTTAAAGTGAATAAAAATAATATGAACTTTTAAGATTGTTTGGTTCAATTTCCTGGTTTTTCAGGAAGGAACGGACCTCATAATTCTCACCAATCAAGGAGTCCTGGATGCTTGCCTCTAAATTCCTTTATGTAGTATATAGTTTTTTGGAAAAAAAAAATTCTAGAATAATTATTTGAACTTCTTTTAATAGAACTATAGGACCTTTTGATTTTAATCAGGCTTTGGATGTAACAAAAAAAAAAAATCACATTGTTTTCTTGTTCACTCTTACCCTGTCTCCTTCGGGTCCTACCTTAATTCTCAGCCACTTATCCAAAAATAGCCCATTATTGTATCTTTTGAGTAGATGCTACTGTTCAAATATGTGAGATACAAGTTTACTTTCTCTATTTCACATTTTTTAAAAAGATGCTTATGCCTCACATTAAATTTGTCTCAAAGTTTTTTTGGAAGTTTATTTATTTAAGTAATCTCTACACTCAACGTGGAGCTTGAGTTCACGACCCCAAGATCCAGAGTCGCACGCTCTTCCAACTGAGCCAGCCGGGCACCCTTGTGAATGTGCCTTTGAAAGGACATGTTCAATAGGCAGATACAGGTTTTCCTCACTATCTGAAAATAGAGCATTCCTATGAAACCTTTTGTAAGCAAAATGGTATAAAGTGAAGAAGCAATTACCAATAATTTACCTGGAAAAATGTGTGAGCATTCCCAGACACAAAACATAACCTCTCTTAGGACCGTTTGATACCTTAGGACACATTTTGCTAACAGGTGCACACAATAAATCGAGATAAAGCACAGATGCTCACAGATACAGGTCGAAGCTCTGGTGGCTTGATGCTGAGATGCTGAGTGCAGTTCCCGGGGAAAGCGCTTGGTGGCGCCACTCAAGGCTGGGGTGCGCGCTGCCGCTTTAGCCTTGCTACAAAACGGACGCTGAATGCTGTTGGTGCTTTTGGCTTATTTTCATAAAAGCAAAGATCCTCTCCGGATTTATTTCAGTTGGTGAAAACAGGTCCTGGTGTAGGTTTTTCGTAAAAGCAAACGGGGTGTGACATGAGCTTAAGAAAAGCAGGGGCTACTTATGAAAAGTATTCACATCATGGAATGAGAATCCGAGGCCCGGGGAAGGGAAGTGACTTTCCCGAAATTGATCCGTGAGTCAGTCTCTGAAATAAAATCACGTAATCTTAAGTCACAGAAGTCAACTGCAAAATCCTACTTCTCTGTCCTATGAAAGTATAAAAAAAGCTTAAAATATATATTTATCTTTTGTAAGTCTGTTGATGTACTTTCTTCATCAGCGAGATTCTTCTACTCGTGGCCAAAGCAGAATATTATACTCTCAGGAATAATGGGAGGCATTGCGTAAGTTTGTTCTCTATCCACAATACACGATGTGCTTTAAGATCAGAGAATGAATCCTAGACCCACAGTCCACCATACAGAAGCGTCAAATTAGGTCAAGAATCAAGAATCGTTTTTTCTACAGCTTTTGAGTTTCATAAAGGCTTATATAATTTAAGAGCCTGAATTACAGACTGTCTCGGTAGCCTCTAACTCCGTGTGGAAGGTTCTGATCTACGTAAGACAGCTATTTTCGTCTAAAGGTACACAGGGCCAAAGTTTGCCTCTAACCCTTCTGCTTTACCTTCTATGCTTGCCTCTGAAATTTCTAAGTTCTCATATAGCCTAGAGTATTCAAATGTTTAAAAATCAACATAACTCTCCAGATGTTTCATTTTTACACCAAAATGATGAGCATTGCTAATCTTGCATCAGTTATTTTTTTTTTTTAATTTAAAATAGAAAGGCCCAGAAGATTCACAGGCAGCTGAAATTCCTGTAGGCAGTATGACAGCCTCCGAAAGAAAATGTGAGTACCAATTTTCAAGAGCTATACTTTAAATATAGAAAGTACCACAGAACAAGGATTATGTCTGTTTGAAAACAACGTGTGGAAATCATATAGATTTCTTCCTGGGTTTGTATCTCATTATTACAGCCTTTATGAGAAAATGTTTAATACTCATTCCCATCGGTCTTCCACACACACTGCTCATTAACATCAGTTGTACTCCATTCTTTAAAAACGATGTTTTCCTAAATTGTTTAAAACGGATCCTCTGAGAACTGCAGTTAGTGTAAATCCATATGTAGTTGTCAAGGCTCCTATAAAATCGTGAGCACAGCATACAGTGTAGACTTGCGGAATCACTCTGTCGTGCACCTGAAACTAATGTAATGTGTGTCAACTAAATATCAATTTTAAAAAAATTCATGCTTACATGATGATTGAACCTTTTACTTCTTTCTCTGTGAAATCTGGAGACTTCTGTCACAGTCTACTGAAATTTAGCACAAACGTCTCTCTCATGTGTGATGTTGTCCCTGGGACGGTGGAGGTCAAATCAGAGATAACTCATCATTCATATCTTATTCTGTAACTCACTTGTTCATATAAATTTCAACCAACCTTTTTCTTTCTGTGATTTTTCCCTATTTCTGAATTTAATGTACCAATTTTGTATACAGCTTTATTCCTTTTGGCTTATGTTTTTGAATAATTTTCTGAATTCTTTTGGTCTCCTTCAGTTTTCATCCATTGCTTCCAAATCTCTACCCAGTGTTTCTTACTGATAGTACCCTTTTGTGACACAGTCTTGTCAGTGTTTTAACATTAAACAGTCATGATTAGTTACTCACATTCTACCATAATAGATTAGTTACCTCGTAATAAAACTAGCTAACATTATGTGCCAGGCATAGTGTTCAACACATCATGGATTATCTTATTTAATACTCCTATGACTGAACAAAGTAAGAACAATTATTATCCCAGTTAAACAAGCGTAGAAACCAGTTGTTAGAGAGGGTAAGTTACTGCCCAGGATTACATAGCTAGTAAGCTCCAGTGGAACTAACGAATGCTAATGGACCAACAATTTCGTGATGGTCATTCATTCATTCATGCATCCATGTCTTCTCTCACATTCTTTCATTCATTCAAGAAATTTTTGAAGATGTGCTGTGTTTCAGGCACTGATGCATGCACCGGAGAATAAAATAAGAATGGTCTTTATCCCTAGTTTGCAATGTGGCTGGGGATATAGATCAAACATGATTGTAGCAATCACTATTTTAAATGTGTTATATATATTAACCTCGGTAACTTATTATTTGATTCAAAATATGTGATTATGTAGTCTGTCTAATTCTGCTCTCAGGACATGGCTAGGAATATTTTCCTTCTAAATCTTTAGTTCCAGAAGAGATTCTAGAATGCCTGGCACCTAGTAGGTCTGCAGTGGTCATTTCTTCACTATTGTTTTTGCAAGAAGGGAAGAGGGGAGAAGGATACGCCCCGTCACATTAGGAGTGCAGTGGTAGATGCTAGATCAGGGAGTAAGGATGGTCTTATTGAAGGATTTTGGAGGCCTCAAATCTTTCCACTTCAGATATCAAGCTTGGTATACAGAATGCACAGTGAACAAATCCAAATTTGATTACTCAACTGCCCTTTTGCCAGGGACATATTGAATTAGCTTCAAATATTTGATTACTTGTTTCACATTACCTCATTGGTGGAACTCAGCTTGTATTTCAAAGACAGGATGTGAACATCCTACCCACAGTCTGATTTAAATAAACAAAAAGCAACATGAGACAAGGTCCAGCCCCTGTTTCACCATGGAAAACCTCAGATAAGTTAGAAATGTGGAAATGAATATGACTGCCAGGGACATAAGCAGAGATAAAATATTATTGATAATTCTGTAATAAGTACATTAGATTACCAATGAATGCTGGTCTTATCTTCCACTGAATAATGTGTACATTATCTTAAACATTATATACAGTGTGCTTATGAGGTTTACATTACAAATATGTATATTTGCCTGTGGCTTGTTACATGTCCCTGATCTGACATTTAGAAACCCATAATCAGAGGTAATAAAATAATAGACAACGAAAATAGGCCACAGTTTCTTAGCAGAGTATGAATTGAATAAAAACTTTCCATTTGAATATATGCTACCTGTATCAAAACTACACTAAAGTACATGGAAATCACAATATATTTGCATGCTGCAATGTTGCCAAATGTATTACTTTAAATTGTTTTAATTCCACAAAGAAGAGCTTTCTTTCTGAAAATTGGCAGGAATGGCAAAGCGACCTGGTAGGATTATTAGATTCTGAGAGGTTCCAGGCCATGCCAGTAAGAACTCCCTGAATTCGATCATTTGATATTTATTCTGTGTTTATATGACCATTGCCTGAAATTTTCTCACTTTTAATAAAGAATAAAATGAATTAGTAAACCTAGACTAACTAAAAAAAGACTAACTAAAAAGTTAGTCTTATAGTGATAGGTCTAAGTAAACCATGAATTTTAGAAGTGAAATGCATGGGACATGTTTGCACTGTAGTCAATCTCGTGGCTGATAGTTGGGGCTCTATCTGCCGTTTACTTGACTGAAGTTATTTATTTATTTTTTTTTTAGTAAGTAATTCTTTTTTTTTCTTTTTTAAATTTTGAATTTTAATTCCAGTTAACATACAGTGTGATATTAGTTTCAGGTGTACGATGTAGTGATTTTTTTTTTATTATGTTATGTTAATCAGCATACATTACATCATTAGTTTTTGATGTAGTATTCCATGATTCATTGTTTGCATATAACACCTGGTGCTCCATTCAGTACGTGACCTCTTTAATACCCATCACCAGGCTAACCCATCCTCCCACCCCCCTCCCCTCT
>NC_138373.1:50731377-50770912 GCF_054177405.1 Leptonychotes weddellii
CCAGGAGGTAACCTTTTTCTATTTTTACTGAGTGTATAATTATTAGAATATTGGGTTCAGTTCTAACAGCAACAACTACTTACACCAGGCACACAGTGCATAAGGGCTGAGTAATTAATGAAGTCTTAGACAGTGGAAATTGATTTGAATAGCTATTCCTATCAAATGGCATCTCGAGGTGGTTTACTGTCTTAATAAGTGTTATCCCAGGAGTACTTTTTGAATGTATTAGTTGTCCAATTCCATAAGGGGGTTATGCTAATATTACAGTTTTAGGTTTTCGAAAACAAATTCTGTCCATTAAAACCTTGGACCCAATTATGATTGAAAATATGATACTAATTATTTCAGTGAGTCTCCACTAATCAGATAATGTATATTATGTAATGGAATCCCATGAAAACAACTTCTCTTTGTTTTGTTCAATGTCCTGCTGGCCTAGTACTGAAGGTTATTTTTCGGAAAGACAAGGACACTAACTAATTGTACCAAAGCTAATTTGGGGGCCGGCGGAGTTGACCGTGGTTCTGTGCTGGTCACAGCTGGGGACTGAACAAGATATTTGGGGAGGGCCATGAGCGCCAACCAGAAAGGGAAACTCAATGAGCAGAAAATGGCAGACTAATGCCAGGGATAGTCTGACCCAGAGGAGACAGTTTTGGAAAATAGCCTCATTTTAATGATATCCTACGGGGACGGTCTTAAATTATTTTAAAGTGCTTTACAAAAGATGCACATGCAGAGGTCACTGGTGGTATTTTGGAAGGTTCTAACAATATTATGTTTATTTTTTTTTCTTTTGGGATAGCTGAACAAGGTGCCAGAATAGTGAATGCCACGTGTAATTTATCTCGTTACTAGTCAGATCCATTACGAAAACAATGACCTGCGGCCAAATGTGTCGATTACTATATTTGGGTCTCCAGTCCTGACTTATTGGAAAAGCTGAAACAAAGCGGGGTTGCTTAATTTGATGCGGTTTAAGAATGTCAAGGGTGGGTGGGGAAGTTGGTTGTGTGTGAAGGGTTCCATGAAATGTCTGGTGCCCTGTTAATTCTTCTCACACCTTTATTTGGTTCTTTAGGCAAAACCATTAGCTTGTTAGCAATAATGATACTGGTTGGGGACAGTCTGCATAATTTTGCAGACGGCCTCGTGATAGGAGCGGCCTTCTCATCTTCATCCGAGTCGGGAGCGACCACCACACTTGCAATCTTGTGTCACGAAATTCCACATGAAATGGGTAAGTCACAAAGTAGTGTGGCTGCCTCCCGCTTGTTGAGAAAGCCAGAGTATATTTCTAGCTATGGTCCGTAGGCGTCTTTTTCCGACGCACAATTGAAAGGTGAATACTTTCCATTCATAATCTATTTAAACGGCAAGAAGAAGACAACTAGAAAAAAAAATTCTGTACCTTGGGATAAAATTCACTTAGACTCTTTATGATGTTTCCCCAGGGCCAGAAGTCACTCGTTTTGGACTCTGGAGAGTTCTATATGGAAGAAAGTCATTTAGAGAAACCTCGTTTTAAAGATCTTTGGCAAAGACTTTAAAATCTGCATATTAAATGTGGGAAAAACATTAAGAGGGGAACTTTCCCCATTAGGTCAGCAAACAGGCCAATGAGATGAAATAACATTTAAATTAAAGCCAAACCATGGTTTCATCAACTTGATTTATATAAAATGTCTAAGGCCAAGCATAAAATTGAAATGACAGGCGTCTGGTAGCAGATGCACATCAGGCTCTTTTTTCTGGATAATCTTAATAGCCCTGTAATTCACATTCTGCCTCCCAGGAAACAAGAGAAGACAAAATAGACATTTCCAAAAGAAGCCCAGAAACAGCAAGGACTGGCTCCAGGCACACGCGTGCCCTAGAGAGGGAGCTCTGGACAATCTCATTGCCCCCCACAGCCAGGTCTACATAGCCCCTTTGGGCCACCCTGGCCTCGGGTGTTCAGTATCTCCTGCTGGAAATCCTGTCACCAACCCATCACCCATCCTTCTTAGAGCAGTTTATCCAAGGACCTGGTCTGGGTGCCGTATACTGTGGCCTTGCCTTTAGCTATTATACTAAAACCACAGAGGAGTGTGACAGGCTGTGGCAAACCAGCAAAGATGTTTTAAGACCTATTCCTAGGGGGCGCCTGGGTGGCTCAGATGGTTAAGCCTCTGCCTTTGGCTCAGGTCATGATCCTGGGGTCCTGGGATGGAGCCCTGCATGGGGCTCCCTGCTCCACGGGGTGTCTGCTTCTCCCCCTCCTTCCTGCTCGAGCTCTTTCTCACTATCTCTGTCTCTCTCAAATAAATAAATAAAATATTAAAAAAAAAAAAAAGACCTATTCCTGGGACCAGTTATGCCACAGAACTAAGAAACTGAGTCGCCAGACTATCTCTTTATTGAATTTCAGCCCTTCCCTATCTCCCAAAAAGAGACTCTCAGAGCAAAAGGTCATTCTTCTTTAGGAGGAAAGGTGTGGAGAGAATCTTTTTCTATAATCATCAAGGCAGTAAAAACGTTTTCTAAAGGAAAAATTTGTTTTCCTAACCAACTTTTGCAATGATTTTAAAATCTCATATTGAGTAGTTCTCTGTTTCCCCACAGGAGTTCTCTCAGAAGAAAAGGATAAAAGCCAACATAACGTGATTTTGCCTGGCAAGTTTCCAGGCAAAAAGGTTTAAAAACTCTAGAACAGCAAGTGCTGTATTCTGCATTTATCTAGGTTGAAAATGTCACAGGGTGTCAGGACCTGAAGAATATGTCCCAGTTCTCTCCGCATATGCTAGATTCAGGACTAGTAAAAGGAAGACAGCTCTTGAAATGTAACTTCCTAATGGTATAATGGGAATCCTAGAGAGATATAAGAAAATGTCTTATCAACAGGTCAGTCAACTTGTAAAATTGGTCCCAGTCGCTGAAATTTGAAGCATCCTAATAGCACATTACTCTAGCAAAGTCATCATCATTTATACAATGACTATATTTTCTTTTTCCCTTAAATTTCAGGAGATTTTGCCATGCTCTTAAGCTCTGGACTTCCTATTAAGATTGCCATCCTTATGAATTTTATAAGTGCTCTCACGGCCTTCATAGGACTATACGTTGGCCTCTCAGTATCAACTGATCCGTGTGTTCAAAACTGGATCTTAACAGTTACTGCGGGAATGTTCTTATACTTATCCTTGGTGGAAATGGTAAGCTTTGTGGCTTTTCCATGTTGTTTTTCTAAACTCTGAAAATGTAAAACAGAGAAAAAGCCATAAAATGGAAGGATAGATGAGAAGAGAGGAATATATTTAATAATATTAAAGACTAAGGAAATATTCTGTGTAATCCAAGAAAGTAAGTTGTAGGCAGAAGAAACATAATTTGAGATACAGAAAATATTGACATCCTTTTAGTGAATTTCAGTGGAGTGAATGAAGCCTGTCGAATTGCCAAAAAGTGATCATCAGTTCACTCTGCTCCAGCTTTGCATCTCTATATGGTGCCTAGCCTTCTAGCTGAAAAATGGAAAGTGCTATAACATAGCCACCTATTTTATTTACGCATTGGAAAATAGTTCATCCGAACTTGCCATTAATCAGCTGTTTGACTTAATTAACCAGCTGTATTTTTTAAAGAAATGATTTCATCCTTATTTTTGACTTTAAGTTTTACTCTATCATGCTGGTGAAAAGAGAAAGAGGATGGTATGGAGCCTCTCACATTACAACATATATTTCCTAAAGAGGTCCTCGCTGACATGAATGGAAACTCAGTTACCACTTTTCATCCTCTCCAATCTGATGAAGGAATTGAAGCTGGGAAATTTTACTTTTTTTTTTTTTTGCCTCTTAAATTCTGGAATCTGCAAAATCAACCAGTCTTTTTGAAGTCACCTTCTATTAGACTTGGTACGATTTGGATGTGTTGAGGTAGAAGTCCGAAAACTATCTTTTCTCATATGTTGGAATCATGCATGTTAAAATGATATAAATGAATGAAAGAAATACTGAAGAGTGAAAATCAATAGAAAGCCCATCCAAATGAAGTGAAATATGTGATTACATGAATGTTAGATTGGAAAAGTAAAATAAGCAATCTTGAAGGTCGTATGTGGAACAGGACCCTTGGGATTGACTCATGATCTGGCAGAATCTCGCTATTGTCCCAGAACTAAGTGAAGAAGAATGTCTCATGAGGAAAAAAATCTGAAAGGCAGGAGCCTTTACTGAAACAACCAGGTAACAGTGAATTCTGGAGGTAGAATTCAATAAGGGGACTCTTCAAATATAACACAACCATTTTAAACCCCAGTCTACATACTTCTGACTTTTTGGTGGTTTTTCTTAATTCTCATGAGATTAAGATAGATGAGGTCAACACCAAAAGGTACTTCCCTGTTTAGAAATGTTCTTAGATATTATTTACGATACTCAGGGAATTTCCTGATCTTGATAGTAAAGATGATACTAGGGGAGCAAGGTCAACCCACCTCTTCTGAACTCCAATCCTCAAGCCAAGGTCAGTATCACAGGATCCTGTGAGACTTCCAGTTTGAGAAATCTAGATAGCTAGCCTTGCATGGTGGTTTCCAAAGGAATACTGTCACTCGTCGCTGAATGTTGCAAACTACCTTTTGTCTAAAATGTCTGTATGTCAGTCCTCAAATTCACTCGTGAGTCTCCTGATTTTCATTTTTCCGCTTCTAAATTCCTTTCTCTTTATGACTCAGTTGGGGGCAGTTGCTGTATTCTTTGGAAGTTTATTCTGTTGTTTTGTTTTTTGTTTTGTTTTAAGTCTGGATCTCTCTTCAATTATGATGGATGTATATTTATCTAGTTAATGCTTTTTCTTTGTTAGAGAGTCTGATCTCCCAAAATGGACCTGAGAACATTATCAAGAACCGTTTGTCGTGGAGAACCCTAAGCTAAATACGTCATTTTCCCCTCAGTGTTTCTCCCGCTGCTTCGTTAGCGTAAGCAATCACTTGTAAGAAATGTGGCAGATATCCTATGAGATTCCAACTAGAATGAATCTTGACCTTGTTGCAAATTCCTACTGGCCAAGGAAAAGCCGGCATCCTGGCAAAAAGACAGGAAAGAAAATACTCTCGAGTTTCCTGGGGCTACTTCGTATAATCCAGGTCGCCTGCTCTCACGGCCTTTTGAGTAACTTCTAAACAAATAAGACTCTTTCACATAACAGCAACTTTAACTGTTGCTGGGCTCTGGGGCTGTGCCAGAGAAAATAGTCTTTTGTCATTTAAAGGGACGAAAACAAGGTTTAAAGACTCTGTAAAACAGGAAAGAAAATAAATAACAGTAACTAAAGGGTAAGGGTGGGGGAGAAATACTTTCATGCACTGGTTATTTACTAAATGCTGGAAATTTACCAGGCACCTTCTGAGCAGGGCTAATGTGAAAAGATTAGCTACATATTGCCTTGTTTGTTTATCTCAAAGAAATTGGGCATGTTATTTCAAACTCCCAGAAGAAAAAGAACTAGGAGCAAAAATGGGGCCATTAGTAATGAAGTCAGAAAGGCAGAAAGGCTTCACTAGGGAAATCTGCCAGCCTAAATTCTCCAAAGTGGTATTGCCTTATCCAAGCACACTAACTCTCAGAGGCACTGAATGGTTTCTAAAGAAAGTTAAGAATGAATGCAGGCCTGGGTGGCCAGAGGAAACTCATTCTGTTATAACGATCGGTGTCCTAGGATGGGTTTGTCCCAAGCAGAGGCTAAGACAAAGGCATTTGGGAAGGCAGTTCGCCCTGGAGGTGATCCCAGGGGCAGGAATGGAAGGCAGGTGGAGTGGAGCAGAAAATGACAGAAAGTCAAGAAGACGATGTATTTTTGTTAAGTCGACCACCACTATGGGCGATCCGCCACACAAGGCCTTCTGGGTGTGGGGAGGCTCCTATTCCCATTGTTCAAAGCTAGCCCCACAAACATACCCCCCACACACGCCCTTTTCAGGTTATGCATGCTTGAGCACCAAGGGAATTCCCACCGCAGTCCCAAGCCATCACATTGGAGAAGCCCAGGGCAAGAGAAGGAGGAATGCAGGGTGGGCTGAAGCAAAGTTCTGTGCAAAACTAATCAACACCCCCTTGGAAATGGTCTCTGCAGCAGTGGCTGAGTGTCAGAGATGAGAGAATACGAGGAGCCCCTTCAGGGCAGGAGCCAGCCAAAAACTCAGGAAAGACTCAATACGTGATAGTTAGCAGAACACGCTCAAACCCAGTGGAAATATTTGATATTCAACCATCTCTGTCCTCCAGCACCCAACTTTGATTCTCCTCACTTTTCAGGCAGCACTCTGACTGACCTTCTTTCCTAGAAGGGCAACCCAGCTGTTCCCTGAGGGGTCTGCTTTGTCCTGGTCGGGCCATGTGTCCTGTGCTTGCCTGTTCCCCATTGTCATCAGACATGGAAGCACCAAGAGATGCTTCAAGGAACCCCTGGTTTCTAGATACGTTCCTTCCTCCATTGTGTAGCCATAACCCTACCTGCTCATGGTAGCCAGTGGCAATGACTCCCACCAGTTTCATAACATTTATCTCTGCTGGTCGATCTATTGGCAGAAAGAGCACAAGCGTACTTACAGGTTCAAGTTCAGTGGAAATGCTCCCTGGTGTATTCTCAAAAACAAAGATCTGTGATCTGACAGTGCTAAACTTTGCAGGAATAGGAAGCACAGATTCTATCAATGTAAGAGTTGGCAATGATGGTGTATCATTGTTTCAGGATTTTCTCTCATTTCTGCTATTTTTAGGATTCCCTTCCTTCTGTTCACCTTGCATTAATTTTCTGCTTCTTTTCTTCCTTTGTGACGTGGAATGACATCTCATTGATTTTAAATCTTTTCTTCTTTTCTAATCCAAGCATTGAAAGCTATAAATTTCCCTTTAAGCACTACTTTGCTGGATCCCATGTCTTAAAAGATCTGTTGTGTGTTCAGTACGGATCCCTTTGAAATGTCTTTAAATGTCTCATGTAACTTTTTTCTTATGGAAATATGGTGCCTAATTGCTCAATGTTTGTAACTTTTATAAGTAGCTCTTAGTTATTTTCATTTCTTCACTGTCAGAGAATATACTCTGTATTATTTTAGTCCTTTGAAATATTTTGGGGCATGTTCTATGGCCCAGTGTATGGTCCATCCTGGTAAATGCCCTCATATGCATTTGGAAAGTCCATGAGTGCAGCATTTTTGGGTGTAGAGTTCTGTGAATGTCAGTTAAGTCAGACTGGTTGACGGCTTTATTCATATTCTCAAATTCCATACTGATTTTTTTCTCCACTTGTTCTGTTAATTAGGAGTGATGCTACAGTATACACCTATGTTTGTGGGTTTCCCTATTTCTTTCTTGGTTTTATCAATTTTGCTTCACGCAGTTGAAACTCTGTTACTTCATGCATGCATATTTAGGATTGGCCTGTCCTCTTGATTGAATCGATACTTCTATCATGCGGGAAGATCCCTCTTTACCTCTGAGAAAACTCTATGTCTTGAAGCTTCCTTTGTCTGATGTTCGTAGAGTCACATCTGCTTTTCTGCCTACTGTTGGCACAGAATATCTTGGCCATCCTTTCGTCTTCCCCTGTCTATAGAAGGTAAGGTGTGACATCTTGATAGAGTATTTGAAGTTTAATGTAACAGAAGTGTCTGATACAATCAATAATCCCAGGGATTAATAGGTTAGAATCCATTCATCTTGTCTATCCACTTTCTCCCAATGGTATTTATAACCAGATCTATCGGTTTGGTATGTTTTTTGTATTCCCATGTTTGCTACAAAGATTTCATGCAGATGTGTTCTATAGATAATGCTCCCTTCGCCAAGATACCCCTGTCCTCTTCTTGGGGACCTGTGAATATGTTATCTTACATATCAAAAGAGACTTTGCAGATGTGATTAAGGTTTAGGACTTTGAGATGGGGAGATTAGCCTGGATTTTCTGAGTGGTCACGTTCTAACCACGTGAGTCCTTAAAAATGGGAAACCTTCCCCAGCTGTAGTCAGAGAGAGATGTGATGGTGGAAGGAAGGTCAGAAATATGTGGCACTGTGACTGACGATGGAGGAGGAGGGCCAGTCGCCAAGGAATGCCAGCCACCTCTAGAAGCTGGAAAAGGCAAGGAAACAGATTCTGCCCAGGAGCCTCCAAAAGGAACACAGCCCTGCTGACACGTTGATTTTAGCCCCGTGAGACCCTTGCCAGATTTCTGACCTATAGAACTGTTAGATAACAAACTTGTCTTGTTTTAAGCCCCTAGATTAGTTGTCATTTGTTAACAGCAACCAGAGAAAACTAACATATCCCTACTACTACTCCCTAACTACTAACCCTGGGGTAGATGTGCTTGGGAAGAGAGGCCGCTATGTAGGACGGTCCCATTCTACTTGAGAACCGAGAGTTCCTTCTAAGAAAATTCTCAGAACTAAAAAAGTCCAGAGGATTTCTCATATTCACCTTCTCTAAAGTCTACAGACTTTCTCAACTAGAAGGAAAACACAAGCCTTGGAAGTATAATTTTTCAGTTTGGGTAAGAGAGACTTTATTTTTGATAAATACGATTTATTATTTAAAGAATAAATTAACTCATTTTAAAGAATATAAGAGATTATGGCAAGGGAAGGCTTATTTTGGATCTGAAACAAGTTTCAGACCTTTAGGCATTTTTCCTAAGGTTTTAGATCCTGCAAAACTGTTTCCATAACAACGAGCCCATAGAAACTTCAAGAGGCTATCACCACAGATAGAACTAGAGAAGTCCCTAGAATTGGCAAAACTGGACAACTGCCCAGGACCCCAGTACGTGGATAGCACCCAAGCTGATAGTGGAGAAGTTGTAACTCTGAGAGGTAGGTGGTAGAGAAGAAAGAGCTGAGCTCACCAGTTTACGTCAAAACAAAATGAGACGAAACTCGGGTGCCCCCTCCATGTACATCATGGCCATCTAGTTGAGAATAGACCTTCTTTCCAGCCCCCTCCTCAACCAATCTCCCTAACTATGTAGTTCTCTGGATCTTTCTCCCTTCCCTCTGTGCTTGTTTGTTTGTTTGAAGGGATGCTCTTTGAAAACATTTCTTCCTCTTCCAGATTATTACTAATGCTCCTTCAATCTTGATTTCATTCAATCTTGAAACTGCAAGATTGAAGAGCAGTCGCATAGAGTACCTTGTGTATCTGTCCCCTCTAAGAAGTGTCTTCTTGACGTAATATCATAACCAGATTTTGCCTGGAGGCTTTTCCAATTTCCAGATAATTTTCCTTGAGTGAAAGGCAGGATAAGAATATTTTGATTCCAAACTTAAGATCCTCTGCTTTGAAAATAAATCCACACACACAAAAGTAAGATCTATGTGTTAAACCCAGTCAATAAATAGGATTATCAGTAGTCAGATGAAGAGCATCCATTGGCTTCTCTATGTTTATTTTAATTCAGCGAATTTAATAGCTTCAAGATAGTGAATTGGGTGAAAAGAACGTAAATTGACTGACAAAACAGCTAACTTTCTAGCAAGGCTTCTCAGCTTTTCTTAATCACATGACTACAAAATTAAACTAAAATAGACTCCTATGCTTTTAGGATATTGATCCTATTCCCACTTCCCCATTATTCTTTATCTTCCAATTTATTGATTTTGATGGAATCATGCTTTCTCAGAGAAAGCTAGTTATATCCAATGCAATTTAGTCAATAATCTACAATCACCAAGTTGGTCCTAGTAAAAGAGTCCTTTCTCCCTCCAAAAAACTAGTAAGCTATCTTTTCTTTGAAGTTTGAAAATACCTAGGTGTGATACCCTTTAAACAATATGCTTCCATAAAAGGAGATATTTTATTTGAAAGACATATAAAATAACCTTGATATACATATTTTCTTTCAACAAATATTGTACTTGAAATCAAGGAGTGCAACTCACATCATTTAAAATACACTTTTTCTGTGGAAAAAAAATGACAAGCATTTAAAAACCATTTCAGGCAGCAAAAGTAATATAATTTAACATGCAAAATTACTTCTTCACAAAAGCAAGAAGTATGAATCATTCTTACCAACAATTTTGAAAGATTTTTATTCTCTTTCTCTATAAATCAGTCAAACTCTATGCTTAGATATTTTCTACTGAGAAAATGACTAATAGACCCAATTTTGATAAATGTGCCCTGTGATTTTAAAAAAATTGACTACCAGAAATGTTTGTATTTTTGTTCCTTGTATTTTTTTTTTCCTTCTAGCCAGTCTCTTAAACCATGCACACACATCTTCCAAAGTTATCCATTTCTTAGGAAAATACTGAAGATGACTAATGACTCTCTTTCCTGAGCTATACAATTAAGAATTTGTCTAACTGAATCACTTCCCCTAAGGAAAAAATGGAGAAGTGAACTATTAAATACAAGTTAAAAGCAGGTAATATCCTTGTCTCTTGGAATCGTGTTTGGTCTTTGTCTTACAACTCAGTTTTCAAAAGAGATTTTCATTTATTTTCTGATGTAAACTGCTTCATAAATTCCCTTGGGAAGATAAGATCGGGAAATTAGAAGTCTATAGTATCCTGTGTTTGAATTTTTTTTAAAAAGATTTTATTTATTCATGAGAGACAAAGAGAGGCAGAGGGAGAAGCAGGCTCCCTGTGGAGCAAGGAGCCCAATGCAGGACTCGATCCCAAGACCCTGGGATCATGACCTGAGCCAAAGGCAGATGCTTAACCAACTGAGCCACTCAGGTGCCCCTCCTGTGTTTGAATTTTTAAATAAAATATCTAATGCTGAATTTTAAAAGATAAGCCTCCTCTTTGGTACCTTCACCTTGGTGATCCCAGGTACGCTGAAAGCTGTAGTCCTTGCTTTCTTTCCTTGCAAAGGAAAATTAAAACTGCTGTATTAAGTTGTTGTGTGAAGAGAGCTACTAATTTAAAAAGACTTGAATTCAAAACAGGACTTGTGTCAATGGGAACAAATCTCCCAATTTTAGGATATTGTCGAGTCAACATAGTGATCTGTGCTGAGGGTGTTATTATTAGTAATCAAATATGATGCTAAAATAGAATGCACTTTTTTTTTGTCATATAGAATCTGTGAATTTTATTTCAAGACAGTATTATTATTCCGGCAACTGCTTTTACCCCCATGGAATTTTTAATTCCGTTACAATTAACATACAGTGTTCTATCAGTTTCCGATGTACAATATAGTGATTTAACAATTCTATATATCATCCAGTGCTCACCTTGATAAGTGTGCTCTTGAATCCCTTTCACCTATTTCACCCATTCCCCACTCTCTTCCCCTCCGGTAACTGTCAGTTTGTTCTCTCTGTTTAAGAGTCTGGTTTTTTGTTTCTCTCTCTCTCTCTCTTTTTTTTTTTTTTTTTTTTTGGCTCATTCATTTTGTTTCTTAAATGTCACATACGAGTGAAATCATATGGTATTTTTCTCTGACTGACTTATTTCAGTCGGCATTATACCCTCGAGAATCCATCCATGGTGTTGCAAATGGCAAGATTTCATCCTCTTTTATAGCTGAGTGATATTCCATTGTGTGTATAGACCACATCGTCTTCATCCATTCATCTTTGGATGGATGAGTTGCTTCCATAATCTGACTATTGTAAATAATGCTGCAATAAACATAGAGGTGCATATATCTTTTCAAATTAGTGTTTTCGTATTCTTTGGGTAAATACCCAGTAGTGGAATTACTGATCATATGGTAATCTTATTTTTAATTTTTTGAGGGATTCCATACTGTTTTCCACATTCCCACCAATGGCGCACAAGTGATCCTTTTTCTTCACATCCTCACCACACTTGTTGTTTCTTGTGTTTTTTATTTTAGCCATTCTGACAGGTGTGAAGTGATATCTCACTGTGGTTTTGATTTGCATTTCCCTGGTAATTAGTGATGTTGAGCATCTTTTCATGTGTCTGTTGGCCATCTGGATGTCTTCTTTGGAAAAATGTCTGTTCATATCTTCTGCCCATAAAATAGAACATACTTCTAACCTCCTTTACATTGCTGTCAAAAGAAATGACTAAGAGAATGAATTCAATAAAACAAAAGAGAAAATATATAACAAAAGGATAGATTAGGTTGAAACCACACCCAAACTTTAACTGAATTAAAGTCTTAGGAGACTGTTAGAGGCAAGAATTGATGGAATATTTTTCAGCAAATATTCCAAAGAAAATTTTCGTCTTCCAGAATATTGTAGAAAGAGAAATCCAGCAGGGCCCTCCTGAGATTTTGTAGCTGATAAAACCTCATTCTGTGGATAGCCAACCTTCCCCAACCAATTGCAGCCAGGGAGTCAGCCAGGTTCCTTCAAGGAAAAGAGACATAGACTTCCCTCCATCATGTAATAGCCGACAATCACAAAGAAATTTGAAGTAGTCCACACTGCAGACTATGAAAAAAAGGATTCTAATTCTCTAGAAATGGACTATGTTATGGGGTAATTTCTTAATCCCTTTGGGCTGCTATAATTAAAAAAACATAGACTGGGTGGCTTGAACAAACATTTCTTCTCACAATTCTGGAGGCTGGGAAATCCAAGATCCAGGTGCTGGCAGATTTGGTATCTGGTGAGAACCTGCTTCCTGGTTTGCAGATGGCTGTTCTGCTGTGTCCTCACATGGTGGAGTGCAGGGAGAAGCAAGGTGTCTCAGGACTCTGATAAGGGCACTCATCCCATTCAGGAGGGCTTCGTTCTCATGACCTCATCGAAAGCCCCACTTCCTAATACCATCACACTGGGGCATAGGGTTTCAACATGCAAATTTTGAGGGAAAGAAAACATTCAGTCCACAATATCTATGCTCCAGGACTTTGAGATCTAAACGTAACACGTTTCTCACTGCAAAGTGATAATAATGAATCCTTACCAGGCAATGAATGACACCTCTTCCTATCACATAGTTTCTTGGATATAATTAAATACTGCTTATTGTAATATTATAATAAGCTAAAGAGTTAAAGCAATTGTGAAACCTTGGAGAGAGTGTGTGTGTGTGTGTGGTGTTTATTATGGTAAGATACACATAACATGAAATTTACCATTTTAGGGACACCTGGGTGGCTCAGTTGGTTAAGCATCTGCCTTTGGATCAGGTCATGATCCCAGAGTCCTGGGATCGAGTCCCACATCAGGCTCCTTGCTCATCGGGGAATCTGCTTCTCCCTCTGCCTGTTCCTCCCCCTCCTTGTGCTTGATCTCTCTCTCTCTGACAAATAAATGAATAAAATCTTTAAAAGAAATCTATTTTAACCATTTGAAGTGTATAATTTAATGACATTAAGTATATTCACATTGTTGTACAACCATCGTTTAAAAACTTTTTTCACCTTCCCAAATTGAAACTCCATACTCATTAAACACTAACTCCCCATTATTCCTGCCCCTACTCTCTGGCGTCCACCTGTTTGCTTTCTGTCTCTATGAATTTGACTACTCTAGGTACCTCATTTAAGTGGAATCTTAGAGTATTGGTCTTTTTGTGACTGGTTCATTTTACTTAGCATGAGATCTTCAAGGTTGATCAATGTCAGCATGTGTCAGAATTTCTTTCCTTTTTAATGCTGAGTAATATTCCATTGTGTGTACACACAACATTTTACTTATGCATTTATCCATCAATGGACACGGAGTTGCTTTCACCTCTTGGTTACTGTGACTAATGTTGCTATGAACATGGGTGTACAAATAGATCTTGAAGTCCCTGCTTTCAGTTCTTTTATGTATATATCCAGAAGTGGAGTTGCTGAATCATATAGTAATTCTAATTTTAATTATTTGTTTTTCACAGTGGCTGCATCATTTTACCCTCCCAGTATCTCTGCATCTTCACCAACACTTGTTATAGTCTGTCATTTTGAAAATAACAATCCTAATGGATGTGAAGTGGTATCTCGTTGTTTTCATTTGCATTTCCTGAATGATTAGTGATGTTCTTTAGCATCATTTCATGTGCTTATTGACCATTTGTATATTTTCTTTGGGAAAAAATGTGTATTCAAGTCCTTTGATAATTTTGTTTAGATTTTTGTGTGAGTGAGTTGTAGGAGTTCTTTACATATTCTAGATATTAACCTCTTATCAGATATGTGATTTACAGATACTTCCTCCTATTCCATGTGTTCCCTTTTCACTCTGTTTATAATATCCTTTGATGCATAAAAGTTTTTCATGTTGGTAAAATCATATTTTTTTTAAAAGATTTTATTTATTTATTTGACAGAGAGAGAGAGCAACAGCAGGGAACACAAGCAGGGGGAGTGGGAGAGGGAGAAGCAGGCTTCCCGCCAAGCAGGGAGCCCGATGTGGGGCTCGATCCCAGGACCCTGGGATCATGACCTGAGCCGAAGGCAGACGCTTAGCGACTGAGCCACCCAGGCGCCCAGTAAAATCATATTTAAGCTATTTTTTTCTAATGTTTTCTTCCCTGAGCTTCTAATGACATATCCAAGAAACCATTGCCAAATCCAATGTTATGAAGATTTCTGCCTACGTTTTCTTGTAAAGGTTTTATAGTTTTAGGTCTTACATTTAGGTCTTTGATCCATTTTGAGTGAATTTTTGTATATGGTGTAAGGTAAGAGTCCAATTTCATTTTCTTGCATGTGGATATCCAGTTTTCCCAATTCCACATGGTGAAAGGGCTGTTCTTTCCTTACTGAATTGTCTCTCGGCACTCTTGTCAAAATCAATTGCCTGTGTTTGCAAGAATTCATTTCTGGACTCTTTATTGTATTCTATTGGTCTATATGTCTGCTTTATGCCAGGACCACACTCTTAATTATTGTAGCTTTGTGGTTAAGTTTGAAACCAGAAAGCATGAGACCTTGAACTTCATTCTTTTTCAAGATTGTTTTGGTTATTCAGGGTCTCTTGAGATTTTTTTAAATTAATTTTAAGATGGGTTTTTCTATTTCTGTAAAAAAAATCATTAAGAATTTGATAGGAGTTGCATTAAATCTGTAGATCACTTTACCTATTATTGATATCCAAGCAATATTAAGTCTTCCAATCCATGAACATGGGATGTCTTTCCCTTTATTTGTACCTTCTTGGTTAAGTTTGTTCCTAAGTATTTTATTCTTTTTGATGCTATTGCAGATGAAATAGTTTTCTTAATATCCTTCTTTTTCAAAGTGTTCATTATTTGTGTATAGAAACACAGCAGATTTTTGTGTTGATTTTGTATCATACAACTGCTGAATTTTTAATTGCATTTTAACATCTCAGAAGTAGAAAAGGTACTGGCACTGGGCAACAAATTTTTATTTATCAGAAGGAT
Source organism: Leptonychotes weddellii (assembly GCF_054177405.1). Lineage (NCBI taxonomy): Eukaryota > Metazoa > Chordata > Mammalia > Carnivora > Phocidae > Leptonychotes > Leptonychotes weddellii. The sequence continues at coordinate 50,746,676 of NC_138373.1, forward strand.
ATGTTTCATAAGCAGTAATTTTTAAATGTAATATAGTGAATACAGTTGTTTAAGTTAAAGACATTTACAAGTCAGAAGAATCCCATCATTAATCACATGAGCTCATTTCTCTCATTTTGTTTTTTAACTCACTAGAAACAGAAATCTGCCTCAATGTTATCCATTTTTTTCTCTTCTTCCTCAATTATAGTTGTATGAATAGATAAACATGCATTGTTGAGAATATGTAAAGAAAAGAAATCTTTACTTTTACCAAAAGTTAGAAGGGATGAAGACTGTATGACAAATTTGATCCTTGTGTGATTTTTTCTTTAGTAGAGCAACTTCCTTGTTAAATTTATGAAGTCTGTGACAGTGAATGCCAGATACAATCTTGTTTACTCATTAGGACTAACATAGGTTGTTTAAAATTCAGTTCATCTAAAGTTTATTGAAAGCATGAGATGATCACTTCCATGAAGAAACAACCTATGTATGGCTTCACGTTGTCAACAGTCTGGGAGAAAAGCAAAAAAGTCCTGTGACTGTTTCTGTGGTTAAATACTTACTAAAACAGGTAAGTTGGTCAGCTGACAGATGAGAGAAGAAAGACAAACAAAAATCAGGCTATCTTTTTATTGGATATATTAAGGCCAACAGTCTTTCTAATTTATAATTTTTCAGCAAGTTGTGATCTCATGGATGACTTCCTCAGAAAATTTTCTTGGAGACAGCGTATGTATAAAGGATCATAAAGACTGAGTGTTCGATTTTGCAAACACTGTGTGAACTTGTGGGTGTCATTAAGAACCATAATAAACCTATCTACCTACCTATTTAATGGAAAAACTCCTACATGTCTCTTTGTAATCATTTTTTAGATAACATGTTATTTGTGAATAATTATCAAATAACCCTTCAAAAGATCCAAAGAAAAATTAATTGATTGCCTTATTAACATTGTTGTGAATATGTGGACGAGTGAATATTCAAAGCTAATTTTTTTTCTCATGCATTTGACAATATACAGATGTTCCAGTGCCTCTTTCTAGCAATGATGATCATTTGCAAAAAATCTAGATATATTACTGGTATAAGACTGTGGAAAATATTTGGAAAAAAATCCTTTGTCCTGAGTATAAATAGAAGACTTTGAAATGGCACTATCTAGTTTGACGTATGCCACTAAACAGTTCAGTAACTCAAAATATGCTTTAGTTTTTCCTTCTTCTTTTCCTTTTTTTTTTCTATTTTTAGAATAATAGGAATGTGTGAGTGGAACAGAAGAAATACAAAATGATCCATAACCATTATAATTCTTCTCCCAGTGGGCCTATACTTCCTGCTAAGAGTGTTTCTTTAATTTATCTAGTGACAGGGGTGCCTGGGTGGCTCAGTCGGTTAAGCATCTGACTTTGGCTCCGATCATGATCTCAGGGTCCTGGGATTGAGCTCTGCTTCGGGCTCCCTGCTCAGCAGGGAGTATGCTTCTCACTCTACCCCTCCCCCCATCGTGCTCTCTCTCTCTCTCTCTCTCAAATAAATAAAACCTTTAAAAAAATTTATCTAGTGACTTAGATGATCAGCTTTTTTTTTGGTCTATACTATCTGCAGTGGTGGCCACTGCTCATGTATGGCTATCCCATCAAGCCCTTGAAATGTGGTTAGTATAACTGGGAAATGGAATTTTTTTAATTAAAAATTAATTAAAAAAATATTTCTTTAGAGCAGTTTGAGGTTAATGACAAAATTGAATAGAAAGCACAGAGAATTCCCAAATAACATCTGACCTATACATGCATGCCTCCCCCACTCTCAACATCCCACACCACAGAGGTACATTTATTATAACTGATAAAACTATATTGACATTATTATCAGCCAAAGTCTGTAGTTTACATTTGGATTCACGTGTGGTGGTGTACATTCTATGCGTTTTGACAAGTGACATATACCACACTTGTAATATCATATAGAATATTTCCCCTGCCCTAAAAATCCTCTGTATTCTGCCTCTTCATCCCTCCTTTTCTGCTAACCCCTAGAAACCACTAATCTTTTTTTTTTTATCTCTGTAGTTTTGCCTTTTCCAGATGTAATGTAGTTGGAATCATACAATATATACCTTTTGAAATTGGCTTCTTTCACTTAGTAATATGCTTTAAGTTTCCTCCACATTGTTCTGTGGCTTGACAGGTCATTTCTTTTTAGCACTAAATAATATTGTCTGGATGTACCACAGTGCATTTATCCATTCTCTTACTGAAGAACATCTTGGTTGCTTCCAGGTTTGGGCAATTATGAATAAAGCTGCTATAAATATCCGTGTGCAGGTTTTTGTATGAACCTTTTTTATATATTTAGGAGAATACCAAGGAGTGTAATCACTGAATCATATGATAAGAATATGGCTAGTTTTATAAAAGATTTCCAAATGTCTTCCAAAGTGATTGTACCATTTTGCATTCCCACCAGCAATAAATGAGAGTTCCTATTGCTCCAGATCCTTGTCAGCATTTAGTGTTGTCAATGTTTGGATTTTGGCCATGCTAGTAGTTGTGTAGAGATATCTCATTGCTGTTTTCACTTGAAATTTGCTAGTGACATATCATGTTGAACACCTTTTAATATGCTTATTTGCCATCTGTGTACCTTCCTTGGAGAGGTATGTCTATTCAGGTCTTTTAACCATTTTTTAAAAAACTGGGTTGTTTCTTATTTATGTGTTTTAAGAGTTCTTTGTATGTTTTGGATAGCAGTCTTTTATCAATATGTCTTTTGCAAAAATTTTTTTCCAGTCTCTGGTTTATCTTTTCATTTTCTTGACATTGTCTTTCACAGAGAAGAAAATTTAATTCTAAAGAGATCAGTTTATCAATTATTTCTTTCATGAATCATGTCTCTGGTATTATATTTTAAAAGGCATCCCTGTACCCAAGATCATCTGTTTTCTCCTTTGTTATCTTCTAGGATTTTCATGGTTTTGTGTTTTCCATTTAGACCTATGATTCTTCTTGACTTAATTTTTGTGAAGGGTAGAAGTTCTGTGTAAAGATTCATTATAGGGTTGTTTTTTGTTTTTTGGTTTTTTTTAACATGTGGATGTCTGATAATTCCAACACCATTTATTGAAAAGACTATCTTTGTTCCATTTTATTATTTTTGCTCCTTTGTCAAAGACCAGTTGACTATATTTATGTGGTTCTATTTCTGGCCTCTTTATTCCATTCCATTGATCTGTTTCTCTGTTCTTTCACCATTTCCACACTGTTGTGATAATTTTATAGTAATTCTTGAAGACTGATAGTGTCAACTCTCCAACTTCATTCTTCTCATTCAATATTATGGTGGCCATTCTGGGTCTCTTGCCTCTTCATATAAACTCTGGAATCAGTTTGCCAATATCCGTGAAATAACTTGCTGAGATTTTGAATGGGGTTGTGTTGAATCTATAGAAGAACTGACATCTTGACAATATTGAGTTTTCCTGCCCATGAACATGGAATATCTCTAGATTTATTTAGTTTTTCCTTGATGTCTTTTACTAGAATTTTATACTTTTTCTCATATAGATTTATACTTGGGTATAGCACTATTTTGGGGGCTAATATAAATGGTAATGTGTTTTTAATTCAAATTCCACTTGTTCATTTTCCTCATATGTAAGAATTGACTTTTGTATGTTAACTTTGTATCTTGCGACCTTGCTATAAGCACTTATTAGTTCTAGGAGGGTTTGTTTTTATGATTCTTTTGGATTTTATACATAGATGGCCTTTTTTGGTATTCTTTTCATTTCCTTTTATTCTCTTACTGCACTCACTAGGACTTCCAATTTGATGTTGAAAAACAGTTGTGGGAGGGGACATCCTTGCCTTGTCCCTGATCTTAGCAGTAAATTTTCTAGTTTCTCACCATTGGGCATGATGTTACCTGTAGGGTTTTTTTTGTTACAGATGATCATGATGATTTTGAGGAAGTTTCTCTCTTTTCTTAGTTTGCTGGGAGTTTTTATCATAAATGGGTGTTGAATTTTGCCAATGCTTTTTATGCATCTATTGATATCTTCTTTAGCCTGTTGATGTTGCAATGTAGATCACAGTAATTGATTGTGGAATGTTGAACCAGCCTTATATAATTGGATATATCCCACTTGATTATGGTGTATAATTCTTTTTATGTATTGTTGGATTCGATTTGCTAATATTTTGTTGAGAAGTTTTGCATCTCTGTTCATAAGAAATATTGCTCTATAGTTTTTATATAATGCCTTTAGTTTCTATATTAAGACATTGCTGGCCTCACAGAATGAGTTGGGAAGTATTCCCTCTGCTTCTGTCTTCTGGAAAAGATTGTAGAGGATTAGTATGATTTCTTCCTGTTTGGTTGAATTCACTGGTGAATAACCTTTTTGAAGGTTATTAATTATTGATTCAATTTTATCCTGCTTGCTATTCCTTGAGCTCCTTGCATCTGTGATTTGGTACCTGACATTAATTTGGGAGAAATTCACAGCCATTATTGCTTCTGATATTGCTTCAGTTTTTTCTCTTTCTTTTTTCTGGTATGATATTACACCTTTCCCCCCATGGTTTGGATATTGTGTTTTAGGGGGTCTTTTTAGTCATTTTTCTCTCTGATTTTCAATTTTGAAAGTTCCTACTGTCATAACTTCAAACTCAAGAGTTTTTCCTCAGCCATGTCTAATCTACTAACAAGCCCTTCATTCTTCATTTCTCTTGCAGTATTTTTGATCTCTAACATCTTTTTTTTATTCTTTCTTAGAATTTCCATCTCTCCATTTATATTATCTTTGATTGCTTATGTTGTCTACTTTTCCCATTAAAGCCTTTACCATATCAATCATAGTTTTTTTGTTTTGTTTTGTTTTAAGTTCCTGGTCTGATAATGCCAACTTTCCTGCTGTATCTGACTCTGGTTCTCATGGTTGTTCAGTCTCTTCAAACTGTGTTTTTTGCCTTCATGTAATTCATGTTATTTTTGTTGAAAGGATGACATGATGTACTGGGTAAAAGGAACTGTGGTAAATAGTCCTTTAATAATGTAGTAATAAGGTATGGGGAAAGGGGAAGCACTATATAGTTCTTTGATTGGGTCTTGGTCTTTTGGTGAGCTGGTGCTCCCAGATGGTGAACTTATTGTCTCCTCCCCCTTTAGGTGGAAGAGAATGGCTAGAGGGGGGTGAATTTGAGTATTTCCCTTCCCTAGGCAGGATAAAGTCTAATAAAACCCCAGCAGGTTAGGCTCTGATAAAATAGTTTCTCCTAAGGGAAGTCCTTGTTAAGATCAGAATCCTCTGGCATATTTCAAAATGGCTCCTTTATCTTCCTCCAGATGAAAGCATGAGGGGATTTCCCCCCAATACTCACTGTGAAAATTCAGTAGAGCTCCTGGCAGAAAAATCCACAAAAGTGTGGATTAAGACTTAAGACTGGGTCCCCTTAGATTTTTTTAACTTTTAGGCTTACCTACACTAAATCTCTAGTAATTTGGCAATTACAGTTTATTTCTCTACCCTGGCACTGGTTTCCACAAAAGTTTCTGCTTGTAGGTTTCTGCTCAGGTAAGTCTGATTCTCTATATACACTTGTTTTTCTCTCCAATGTTTGGGCCAGCCATTTGATCTCACTTTTCTGTCATTTCTGAGAAGAGTTGTTGATTTTTCAGTTTCTTCGTCTTTTTACTTGCTCTTGGGTGAATTAGTGACTTCTAATCTTGTATGACATACCAGAAACCAGAAGTCTTTGATATTAAATTTTTAAGTGTATAGTTTGCATATGCAAACAGATAATTGCAGATTTGCAAGCCAAATCATGACTTTCACTCATAAATTTCCATCTTGTTCTCAGATGTGGGTCTTCTCCAAGGACACAATTAAGCTTGTTACAAATGTGACAGTAAGAGCAGTGCATGGAATATGTGCCCCTAGAGAGATTAAGCATTATTAGGACAGCCTATAAAATAAGTTTCTGAGGTTTTCTCTCTCATCATATTTCTTAGGAACAAAAGTGGTTCCTTTTAGCAAATGTAAATGTATATACGCAACTCAGTGTGCACAAAGGGTTTAAGGGATCTTCTGAAAAGAAGATGGTATAAGGAGGTTCATGAATGGAGAAGCAAATCATTTCTCTTGAAAGTTAATAATGCCAAAAACTATGCATTCCTGAGAGAGGAAAAATATTTGAATTACAATCTTAACCTTCAAAAGAGACATCGCCGAATGTCTTCAGCAAGTGAATGTTGAGTATTTATATTTAAATTGTAAGTTTTTCATAATGAAAGGACTTAGTTTTTTTAGTGTTTTTTAGAAGCATTGGATGCTGAACTTTCTTTTTCAGTATGTACATTTATGATTCATACTGAAAGCAAATGTTGAAATATCTAATGAGAGATCTTTAACACCAACAAGAAACCAGTTTCAGATTACAGATGTAAGTAGACAGAGAAGGCTTTGCATGGCAAGACTCTGAAGCTTAGATGTGTAAGGAGAGACCAAAAATCTTAGTTCTAGAGAATGTTTTATAGATCATCCTCCTGTGTGATACGTCTTCCCTGGTATATAATTATTACATAGCCTATGACATTATAATTTTTCTGGTTTCTTTCCTGATGGGTTCTAACGTTCTCTGTGAGTATTCCTTTTAAAACTTTAGCTTGACTATGAATACAGTTATGGACACTGACTCAAGTGTAAATCATTTACTTAATATAACTTTCTAAAATGTTCAGAAATTCTAATTAGCAGTTGGCCATCATACCTACATCTCAGTTCGTTAGAATTATAGGGGTCATTATCTGCAGACAAGTCAGTCGCTGTGTAGACTTGGCGCATCTTGGGTAATTTCTCTCCTGTGTCTGATTCAAATTTGAAAACAAAACAAAACAATGCCATGATAAAAGACTACCTTTTAGGTAAAGATTTTCTTATTTCTTTTCCTTCTTTTTTAAATTTTTCTTCTAGAAAATTACAATTCCTTGACTGTCATGTTTTGGCATCCACTGATTTGAGTTGGGGAACTTGCTAAACATTGCAGGTAAAAAAGAAAATTACTTTCTACCTCAAGGTTTCCAAGTTTCTGGCTGAAATCTAAAAAATATATCTCTTGGCTCTATCTCTGGGCAAAGGTGTTTTGCTAACATTTCTTCTCTTTTTTCCTGACCATTTTCTTCATTGTTAACATACTCTATCCATCATTTCACCCCCTCGAGTCTTAGGGTATAAATCAAGATCTATAAAATTGTTCAATAAAAGAATTTAATTACCCTAGAGGAAAAGGGGACTTTTCTTTCTTGAAATCCAGGGAGAAATGGGAAGTAATAAAGCTGATGTCAGGAATATTTTAAAAAGAAACGAAATATATACCCTTAAAAATTAATTCATATGGATCTTTATTTTCCTTCAAAATTTACTGGCCAAAATGATAAAAGAAAATATGAGCAGATTCAAAGTAAGTGAAATGCTGTAATCAGACATGGTTGAGATTTGGCATTTTATATTTGTATCTTTTGGAAAGACTTCTTGTAAGACTCTCTGGCATTTTGGTGTATATCCAAGAGATATTATGATTTATATGTTCATCCATAATCATTCAGAAAGGAGCCAAGTATTGTCTCAAAAGTAAGCTTAGCTGGATTTTCTTCCCAAGCCCATTTATGTACAGACATGAAAAGTTCAGATAGACCATCCAAATTAAGATGATCCATATCAGAATGAGACTCTCAAACTTTTTTCTGAAATGTTGATTTTCATTGTCCATTTTTATAGGCTTACAAAATTAGTCTTTTTTTTAATAGCTTTTTTCAAGTACATGTTGTCTGCCTTAAAAACAGAACCAATAACATAACTTTTATAACAAAAGCAGCATGATATCTATATGTTGCATAATATATTTTCATTATGTTTTCACATGCAATGACTTTTATGTCTAGTTGAACATTGTTAGCATTGATATTTACACTTTTTTCTAATTAGGTAGAAATGTGTTGGTCATTATAGAGATGAATTTCAGGTAGAGAGCTGGTCTTTACAGGCCTTTATATGTCCTTGTTAGAAGGTGGAGGAGGGACAGTAAAGTATCCCCCAAACTGAGAAAGCATGGTGAAAACAGAAAATGAAGGAGACCACTCCATATAGTTCACACAAAATTTTATTCAGGGTAATTTATTGATGGGGGGGTAGGGCAGGCAATGATCCATGGCAGCGGTATAGTTATTCTCTGCAAAATCCAGACCTTAGTGCACAGATTATATAGAGGGGACACGCAGAAGGTCGTTGTCATGAGATTCACATGCACCTCCAAGGGCTTGCATGCCCCTAACTGACAGCTAACTTTTAATTAGATCTTGGGCATCACCTGTGCATCAGGAAGGGGAAAGACTATGTTATCTCTAACAGATTCATGGGAGGCCAAAATAAGCTTCCCCTAATCCCAGCTTCAGTGGGCATTTCTAAGGTATGTATATTAATCTCCAAGGGGGCCAGAACACATAGCCCTAAGAGAGCTCACTGAACAAACATGAACACAATGGAGGGCCAAAGATGGAGTCTGTATTGTCTGCATTCCTACAGTCCTCTACAGTAATGAGATGAGCTGGCTTCTTGTCCTAGTTCTGACGTCACATCCATGTGACTTTGAGTAAGTCATTATCCTCCTTGAGCCATTGTTTCCTCCTAACTAAAAGGAGTTAATAATTTTGTTTCTTGCAGGATTATGAGGAGTAAATGGGGGTGCGGGATATAAGAAAGGGCATGATAAAACAGATGAAAATGAAAGTAAGCACTGCATAAGACCTTCAGCTCGAGCATCCTGAAGGACCTCAAGGAAAAAATGAGCTGCTAGGAGGCACACCTACATGGATGGCAAGATATTGTACAGCCAGTTATTTTGATTAAAAAGTGAAAAGCAGGGATCCTGCTGCAAAACTTCCCAGAAGATATTGCATTCATGTGAATGGTGGCTCCTGGAGCTGTAAAATATTCATGGTGTTTTCTTGTGGATAATGTCATCTACATACTCAGAATCAAAGATTCTTGGTTTTCTTACTGGGAGTGTGGCCACTGACAGAGCCTGGAAACTCTTCTAAACACATTTATTCAATTTTATCATGTGTTACTATAAGCCAACAGCTGGTCTATAAACTTAGGCTGGTGAGAAAAACAGTAGATCAAACACTTGTTTTTTAAAAATTGTGGCATTTTTTTGATTTAGTCAGGACAGAAACTTGTTTGAGATTATGAAGGAAGTCCAAAGACACTAACTTAATCTTTGCAGTTTTGTATCTTAAACATTTTGGCTATTAAATCTACCTAATCAAGACTTACTTCTTTCCAACCAAAGACCCTGAGTAGTCATTTGAGGCAAAGATGGAACTTAGAAAATGAGCTTCCTAAAATGTAGGTTAAGAAATTGATGGTTTGAAAATGTATCTCAAGTTCTTCCTGTTGAACTAGAACCGTTTTCACCACCATGCTTTGTATCTTGGCTGAAGTATTTTTCTCAACAATTCACTAAAAACAATCACGATGGTTCAGTCAGTTATTCCTATTTTAGGAGTATTTGCCCAAAAGAAATCTTTTTAGAAATTACTTCTACTTCATCAGAGATGAACACCCAGGTGGCACTAGACACAATAGACATAAGACGAGATGTTAATTCATCCACATCTTGAGGATGAATATTAATTACCTTGCTTGCAAAACAAGGAGAGGGAACTACACAATGTCTTAGTGTATTTGGAGATAAGGTTAATCAAAGTTTGAGCCTTTATGTGACCAGAGATGGCATAATTATGTCTCACAGATGGTCTGATAGACAAATAATTGAGACAGAAGGAAACTGGTCACCTGTGTTGTCTGGCCTTGAAGTAAATGCTTGAAGGAAATTGCTTACAAACTGTTGAGACTCAGATGTATTGGGTACCTCCAGTGTATGTATCTTGTTATTCCCTCAAGAGTACCATCGATTGCTAGCTCTTTGGGAATAGTCTATGGATTTTCAAAATGTCATTGTAAATTTATAATAGATAATGAACCATACAGGATTACTCTAAAGTAGTATGGCTAAACTTATGTTTAAACATGGCAGAAAAACATCAAAAGGACACATAATTTGGTTAAGGTTATCTACCCAGGACAGCATTTCTGGATCCTACTTTGCCTTTTGGCCCACTGCTCAGTGTTAGGGTGTGAGATAGCAGGTCACAATAATCCTAATCATCTTGTCAATTTCTCTAATCAAACGGAGAAATATCTATCTCAAGCATACCCAAAGAGAACATTCAGGATACTCTTGTACAGACATTAAAAAAAAACAAGTCAACCTAGAAAAAGAATACATCAACCATTTGACTGCCATAAATCTAAAACCCTGGCATATTTTATAGGTGTTACCTTTTTCTTGCTGTAAATAACGCAGGAGTTCTCAACCAGAAGTGATTTTTTTTATCCCCCCAGGGGACATGTGACAACATCTGGAGACATTTGCGGTTGTCACAACTGGGGTCAGAGGTAACAGCTGACAACTGTCAGGTAGAAGCCAGGCATGCTGCTGAACATCCTTTAACACACACAAGAGCCCCATAACAAAGAATTATCCAACCCAAAATGTCAATAATGTCATGGTCCGGTGAAGTCTTGCCTCCATGTTGACCTAAGCCGGTTTTCCAATAGAAATGACTATGTCATGCAAAAGATATAGTCACTCTCACCTTCTTAGGATGAGGGATTCAAAGGAACATGGGACGGAAACACCACGAGGATGAAAGCTACAGCATAGGGAATACCGTCCATGGTATTCTAGCCTTGTAAGGTGACCGACTGTCGCTGCATCTGTGGTGAGCGCACAACGTATAGAGATGTGAAATCACTATGTTGTACACTCAAAACTAAGGTAACAATGTCAACTATACTTCAACTAAAAAAAATAAATACAAAGAGACTTTAAAAAAGGAACATGTTGAGGTGCTTTTCCCCCGGACGCTCACAAGAACATTTTCTTCTACATGGTATTAAAGCCATTCCACTAACCATACAGCTGCCTCTTGCCTCTCCAAGAGTAAAACACAGCCCTAGCGCGTGATGTCTTTATTGTCCTAAAGGTCAGGAAGACCTTGGTGACCTCTTTGGTGATCTCTTTGAAAGGAAACAAATATATGCTTCATAACAACAAGTATATTTAGCGGCTTCATAAACCTAACCGAACAGTCAAAAATAATACTTTATATCTACTATCTATTTACATTTAAGCACTCTCTGAAAACAAAAGTAAGAAGGGTTGGGTTGGCTTTCAGCTGATAACTGTCATTTTAAGACTTCTGGCAACACTAGGATCCTTCTAACTACAGTCGAATGATTTAATTTATCTTATACTTTTAAATTTTGGTCAAGAGTAGGTATTAAGCATTTTGTAACTGGTTTGGGAATTTGAAAGGTTATTAAGTTCTGAATAACAGAGTCTCTCATGTTTTCCCACCAAACTTTTCCCAGCAGTGAGTATATCTGGATCTTATTCTGGTTTTTTATTCTTTTTTTAGCTTCCTGAAATGACTCATGTTCAAACACGGCGACCCTGGTTGATGTTTCTCCTGCAGAACTTTGGATTGACCCTAGGTTGGCTTTCTCTCTTACTGTTGGCTATATATGAACAAAATATTAAAATATAAGTTAAAGAGTATCAAAATCCTTCAAAAGCAAATTTATACGGCTTAATTTTGTTTCTTTTGTTGTACTCTAGAGTGGCTGGTAAATTAAGCATTTTTATCTTCGAGGAAGGGTGTGTGTTATTTAGTTCATTAACTTATTAATTTTATGATGCACTTTCGTCTTAGGATATAAATGTCAGGTTGTCCTCAATTAAAATTTTGGTATCAGTACCCAGCACCATGATGGAACTCCTATCTTTTTGAGTAATTAGCAAATTCTAAATTAATGCTGGTAAACTTTCAAACAATATTGTTTTGCTAACAAAGAATGTAGTGTTTGAAGTGGACAGACGCCTGCTGGGATCAAATCGGCGGCAACTTCTTTGATGTCAATAATATTTTTCTTCTTGTAAGACGAGAAACCATAAGCAAAATAAATTACAAATAAATGTAATAAAGTCTCGTGTTAATGTGATGATTTGTATGACCTTCTCTTACTGGGTGTCAGACTCTGAGTCAATTCTTGGAAAACCAATATAACATAGTTCACCTGGAAGCATTACCCACTGGCTCATAAATGCTTATAAATCAGCAAATTCAGGAAGCCTAAAGGATAATAGATCGGCATTCTTTCTAATCACCAAATAAAATCTGTTCTAGGTAAGGAGAAATGGAAACAAAAAGGGAAGTTAAGAATTTTTTTAAATTCATAAAGCTAGAGTCAGGCAGTAGATCAATGCATAAACTCTCACAAATTCCACAGACTGCGCCTATGGATACAATATTAGTGATGATGCGATATAGTTTATATTTTCTTGAGTAAACCTAAATGTTATTTCAGTAGGTAAGTTCGTGAAATGTGCAAGCTGCAGTACTGATAACCCAGAAAAATTATTAAAATAGAAAATATCCTGGCTTTAGTTATTTTTCTTGGAAAACAGAGGCCTAATATTTTTATTTTCTTATTGATATATCTTGACAAGGGAAAAGGCCCATTTTACTGCCAAAATGACTCATGGCACTCGATCAAATACGTCTCTTCTGCTTCTTTCTTACCGGTACACATACTCTTTGCCATGTCCCACCCAAGCACCATCTTTTTCAACCACCTTTATTTGATTTCAAAATGAGGCTGGTTTCTTCTTCAGTGGTCTTTAGAGCTTGATTTAAGGGGCCCTCATGATAAAGTGCAGTAGTTCACAGACGTTGGCCTACATTAAGATCAACTGGAGGATTTATTCAAACACAGAATGTTCGTCTCCATACGGAGAGTTTCTGATTCTGAAGGTCTGGGCAGGGTTTGAGACTTTGATTTTGAACGACCTCCAGGTGATACCGAGGCTGCTGGTCGGCGGGGTGGGGCCCTTTGAGCTCCACTGGTGTGGTAGAAGTCAGGCACACCTGGCTTCAAGAAAGAGCAGGTGCATGACCCTGTTGCCCAAATGCTGTGTGATTCTAATTAAGTTGATTAACACCGCAAACCTCATGCCAGCGTTCCTAGGTTGAAACTCCTTTCCCTTTGCGTCCTTGCCTGGGAGCATCGGATCAGTTACCGGATGAGGAGTCCACAGGGAGGCACTTTTATTTAGATTTGCCTTAAAGGTAAGCAGACCTGACATCGAGTTTTGCCCTTTTTTTGTTAAAGAACCTAATAATTTGGAGCTGAACAAAAGCACCTTTGTACAGGTCACCACGGCGTGGAGGTTGCATACAATAAGCACCTGGCACCATCTGTGTTTTGGTTTCTATGACCAAGTTCTGATGTTGACATTAAGCCTTAATTTATGCCAATTTAATTAGGAAAGCTCTGATGGATGACTTTATTCGAAGTTCATGTTTAGAGTGGTTTGGGGCCTCCTAAATTAAAATGTTCGACATGAGCTACTCCATAACCTTCAAGTTAGAGTGAGTTTCATCCGACCTCTAGGATGAGGTCGTGGGCATGGGGTGGAGGGGATTGAAGGGAGCCACATGTTGGAATGAGTGGAGGGACATCCCCAGTAAGCATTTTGTAAGCCTACAACTAGTGCCCTGATTGTAAGCCATCAGTCCTGGCCATCAGAGGTCACCTGTAGGGTAACCTAAGAATGGTGTGATGTAATGGCTTCTGAGGGCACCTTTCTAGGCTCCCCACTCCTTCCTTCTGCTACCTTAGCTGGCTCTTCGCTAATCCACTGAGTAACCCAATAGCCTGAGATGGACCTCCAGCTACAAATAATCTTAGAATTGCTAGAAATTCTTTTTCCTCAAAGTTGAGTGGTAATGATAAAACTATTATGACAATTATTTGCCTTCTAAATATGGACAGAGCCTAAATTTAGAGTGGCTGAACTTCGTCATCCCGGTAAGTCATCTAAACCATGTGTTACAAGATTTGTCGTAATTGGTGTTTTCCTTGAAGCCAAATTTCTCAATAATGTTAGAGTATTTCTGTTTGCCAGGCCTAAATTTAGGATTCCACTGTATTTCTCCTTGGTGACTGATCTGTTTTGTAGTCACTGAGCTAGAAATGGTCCACGAGCAAAATCAAAGAGCCAATCACACAGAAATCTTACTTGGACAGCCATCACTCAGTGACAGCCATCTTTAGGGGAAGGGGAATTGGCACCATGTCGCTGTGACGCTAAGTGTGGAGCCAGGGAAGATGGGTCCAGTGCTGCGTACTTACCAGGATGAGCGTGTTCTATGTATGCACCTATAAATTATGGCCAATACCATTCCTCCCAGAACCCACACTTCGGGGGTGAGACTGTGCCTTTTTCTGTAAGACACACCTGTCAGGACACTGTACCTTTACCCTTTCCTTTCTCCTTCAAAGCTGGAGGGGAAGGGTTGTATCATGAGGCTGCTCATCAGCAGGGTAGACTGGACTAATCAGGTTGGGACTCCTGTGTGATCATTAAAAAATCAGGCTTTACACTGGAATCTTGGTTCAAATCCCAGTGCTGCCATTTAATAGCCTTATAACTTCTTGGAACAAAAAATTTCCCTCTTCCTCTGCCCACAGAGAAAGATGATTTGTCCAGCTGTAACCCACCTGGGCTCCCACCGATTCCCATCTGTACCCTTGGCTTCACTCAAAATTTTGGAAAGTATGTAGGACTTCCGTTTTCTGGGTTAGCTTGTCTCATTGATTCAGCATTCCCTTAAATATCAAGCAATGAAGAGTGCCCATAGACTCAGCCTACAGGATCACATAATGCTGGTGCCGGAACCAAAGACAAACATTTAATTCAACTCTTTGATTTTATAGGAGTGTTATAATGGCAAACGTATTTATAGCACTGTGTATATGTATAGCACAGACACTGTTAAAAGTGCTTTATGAGAGTCATTGAATTCTCTTAAGAACCCTGAGAATATAGGCCTAATACTATTTTCATGCCCCCTTTTACAGATGAACAAACTGAGGCCCAGAGAGGTCAGTTAATTTGCCCACGCTTACAGATCTAAGGTAGCCTGGCTCCAGAATCTGTGATCTTAATCCCTACATCACATGGCCTCTACAGAGGGGAAACTGAGGTTTGGAGAATCTGAATGATTGCCTGAGCTCTTATCTCTCTGTAAAGGAGTTGACGTGGGACTTAATTCAGATCTGTGAATCTAGTCCAGCCACCTTAACAATCTCCAGCCCTCCCTGGTCCTGCCCAGTCAAACTCTTCACCTGCAAGACCTTAGTCATTTGAGGTTGCTTTTACTACCTAATTCATGTTCATTTCTCCCCATGAGGATTTAGAGTCTAGGCTGCAAGGTTTTTTTTTTAATTGAGATATAGCTGACATATAACATTATATTTCAGAAGTACAACAAAATGACTTGATATTTGTATATATCATGAAATGTTTACCACAGTGAGTCTAGTTCACAATATCCATCACCGCACATAGTTACAAATTTCTTTTCTTGTGAGGAGAACTTTTAAGATCTACTCTCAGCAGCTTTCAGATATAAAACACAGTATTATTGACTATAGTCACCATGCTGTGTGTTAACATCCCATGACTTACTGATTTCATAACTCGAAGTTTATACTTTTTGACACCTCCGTGTGTATCTCCCACCCCTATCCTCCTGCCTCTGGCAACCACCAATCCGTTCTCTGGACCTATATATTTGTTTTGGGGTTTTTTCTTGTTTGTTTTTAAGATTCCACTTATCAGTGAGAATATACAGTATCTTTCTCTGACTTCTTTCACTTAGCTTAATGTCTGTCCTCAACTTCCATCCATGTTGTCAAAGATGGCAGGATCTGGGGTGCTTGGGTGGTTCAGTCCGTTAAGCGTCTGCCTTTGGCTCAGGTCATGATCCCAGGGTACTGGGATAGAGCCCTGTGTCGAGCTTTCTGCTCAGCAGGGAGCCTGCTTCTCCCTCTCCCTCTACCTGGCGCTCTGTCTGCTTATGTGCTCTATCTCTCTCTCTCTGTCAAATAAATCAATAAATAAAATCTTTTTATAAAATGGCCAGATTTCCTTCTATTTATGGCTGTATAATATTCCATTTGTGTGTGTGTATAATGGAATATTATATGGAATATTAATATATATGTGGAGTATATATATTATATATATATAAAGGAATACTGATATATATATGGTGATGTATACACCTCACATCACTACATATATATCGATATCCCTTTATATATACAGTTCATGTCTAATACATATTATATGTATATATATACATATATATATATGGAGGTATATATATCACCATATACAGGTATAAATATAAATCTCAAATTTTCTTTATCCATTCATCCATTGATGGACACTTAGGTTTCCATATCTTGTCTATTATAAATAATGCTGTGACAAAAACGGGGATGCAGATATCTTTTTGAGTTAGTGTTTTCATTTCTTCAGATAAATACCCAGAAGTGAACTGCTGGATCATAAGATCATAAGAAGTGTCTTTTTGGGGAATCTCCATACTGTTTCCCATAGTGGCTACACCAATTACATTCCCACCAGTAGAGCATGAGGGTTCCTTTTTTCTCCACATCCTCACCAACCCTTGTTATTTCTTGTCTTTTTGATACTAGCCATTCTGACTTATATGAGGTGATAGCTCAGTGCAGTTTTGATTTGTATTTCCTTGGTGATTAGTGATGTTGAGCATCTTTTCATACACCTATTGGCCATTTGGAAGTCTTACTTGAAAAATGTCTATTCAGGTCCTCTGCCCATTATTTAATTGGATTTTTTTGTTGGGGGGAGTTGTTTGTTTTACCATTGAGCTGTATGAGTTCTTCCTCTACTTTGGATATTAACCTCTTAATAGATACCTGATTTGCAAGTACTTTCTCCCTTTCTGTTTTGCTGATGGTTTCCTTTGCTGTGCAGAGTTGCTTAGTTTTATGAAGTCCCGCTTGTTCATTTTTATCTGGGCTTTTGGTGTCAAATCTAAAAAGTCCTCACCAAGATTGATATCAGGGAGGTTCCCACCTATGTTTTCTTCTAAAAGTGTTAAGATTTCAGGTCTTATTTTCAAGTCTTTAATCCATTTCAAGTTGGTTTCTGTGTATGGTATGAGACAGTGGTCCAGTTTCATTCTTCTGCATGTAGCTCTCGTTTTCTCAAGACTTTATTGAAGAGACTGTCTTTTCCCCATTGTGTATTCTTGCCTCCTTTGTCATAAACTAATTGACCATATACATGCATAGGTATATTTCTGGCCTTCAGTTCTGTTCTTTTGATCTATTTATCTGTTTTTATGCCAGTATTATACTGTTTTGATTACTCTACCTTTGTAAAGAGTTTGAAATCAGGGAGCAGGATGCCTCCAGCTTTGTTCTTCTTCCTCAGGATGGCTTTGGTTATTTGGGGTCTTTGTGGTTTCATACAAATTTTAGGATTATTTGTTCTATTTCTGTTGGAATTTTCATGGGGATAGCATTGAATCTGTAGATTGCTTTGAGTAACATGGACATTTTAACAATATTAATTCTTCCAATCCATGAGCATGGAATATCTTTCAACTTATTTGTGTCTTCTTCAATTTCTTTCATCAGTGTCTTAGAGTTTTGAGTGTACAGGCCTTTCACATCCTTGGTTAAATTCATTCCTAAGTATTTTATTCTTTTTGATACAATTGGAAATGGATTGTTTTCTTAGTTTATCTTTCTGATAGTTCATTACTAGTATATAGAAATGCAACAGATTTTTGTATATTGTGTTGCTGTATATTTCCCTGTTTAGGTCTGTTAATATTTGCTTTACATATTTATGTGCTGCTATGTTGTGTGGCTAAATATTTACAAGTGTTATGTCCTTTTCTTGGACTGACCCCTTTCTCCTTATGCAATGACCTTCTTTGTCTCTTGTTACCATTTTTGTCTTAAAGTCTGTTTTGTCTGTTGTAAGTATAGCTACCTCAGCTTTCTTTTGATTTCCATCTGCATGGAATATCTTGTTCCATCACTTTACTTTCAGTCTGTGTGTGTCCTTCCTTCTGAAGTGAGTCTCTTATAGGCAATATATAAATGGAATTTTTTTTTTACCCATTCAGCCATCCTATGTCCACTGATTGGAGCATTTAGACTATTTACATTTAAAATAATTATTGATAGGTACATACTTATTGCCATTTTGTTAATTGTTTTCTGGCTGTTTTGTAATTCCTTTTTTCTTTCTTCTCTTGCTCTTTTTCTTGGTGATTTGATGATTTTCTGTAGAGGCCTTTGATTCCTTTCTTTCTCTTTTTTGGATCTACTATAGGTTTTTGCTTTCCATTACCATGAGATAGATATATATAAATATATATAAATATATATATATACACACTTATAACAATTTATTTTAAGTTAGTAACAACTTAAGTGTGAATGCATCTAAATCTCTACATTTTTACATTCCCTCCCAACATTTTATTTTTGATATCAAAACTTACATCTTTTCATCTCATGCATCCATTAACAAATTATTGCAGTTTTAGTATTTTTTTACTTACATTTGTCTTTGACTTTCATATGCCTTTATAAGTGATTAATCCATCACGTTTACATTAGATTAGTTACCTTTACCAGTGAAATTTATACTTGCACATGTTTTCCCTTCACTAATTATTACCATTTTGTTTCAGCTTAAAGAAGTCCCTTGAACAATTCTTGTAGGCCTGTTGGGTGATAATAAGCTTCTTTAGTTTTTATTTGTCTAGAACTCTTTATCTGTCCTTCAATTCTGAAAGAAAATTTTGCCCAGTAGAGTATTTTTGATTGGCAGGGTTTTTTTCAGCACTTTGAATGTATGGTGCCACTGTCTTCTGGCCTGCAAAGTTTCTGCTAAAAAATCTGCTTACGATCTTACGGGGATTCCCTGGTTTTTGACAACTTATTTTTCTCTTGCTGCTTTGAAGATTCTTTTCCTTGTCTTTGAATTTGACGCTTTAATTATAATGTATCTCTTGGTGTGGGTTTCTTTCGGTTTCTCTTATTTGGATCCCTTTGGGATTCCTGAATCTGTATGTATGTGTCCTTCCCCAGGTTAGGGAAGTTTTCAGTCATGATTTCTTCAAATAAATTTTCTGATCATTTTACTTTCTCCTTTCTTTCTTGGACCCTTATAGTGCAAATGTTGGTTTGTTGGTTTGCTTAATGGTGTCCCATTAAGTCTGTTAAGCTATATTCATTCTCTTTTCTTTTGATGCTTTGAGTGAGTTAGTTCCACTGTCCTGTATTTGAGTTCGCTGATCCTTTCTTCTGCTTCATCTGATGTTGAACCTTTCTTGTATTTTTCAGTTCAATTATTGTATTCTTCAGCTCTGTGACTTCTATTTGGTACTTTCTTATATTTTCTCTATCTTTGTTAAATTCTCAGTTTGTTCAGCCATTCTTCTCCCAAGCTCGGTGAACATCTTTATGACCATTATTTTGAACTCTTTTTCAGGTAAATCACTTATCTCTGTTTCATTAAAGCCTTTTCCTGAGGTTTTATCTTGTTCTTTCATTTGGAGCATATTTCTCTTTCTTCATTTTCCTTGACTCATTATGTTGGTTTCTGTGCATTAGATAAAACAGTCATCTCTCCCAGTCTTGAAGGAGTATACCCATGCAGGAGATGAAGCTTATTGTTCAACCCCGCCCTAGCTCTTGGTTGTCTCTCAAACTTCCGTGATTGTCCAAGCAGCCTTCTTTCTACTTTAGTGGCTCCCAATAGTTGAGGGTGTGCTACACCTGTCACTGTCCCAAAGGGGAGGATCTCAGTCAACACCTAGATTCAGGCTCATTAGAAGCCAGATCCTCAGGTAGCAACTTCTAAAATATGCAAATTTGTCTCTTTCAAAGGAAGACTGGAAGGCAGGTGTTTCTGTCTGCTCCCTCCGCACTGAACCTAGGTGTGAGAACCGTTTGTTTTTTTGCCACCAACCCACTGAACGTTTGGACACAAGCCACATTGGCCATCACAGGTAGGCTATCAAAGGCCATGTACTCTGTGTAGCAGACACAAAAGCTGGGGTGCCAGATGTGTGCACAAGCTCCCTTGTGGGATATGCAGGTGTTCTGGAGCACAGCAGAGGGAGAGCACAATGATATCACTCACACTCTGAAGTTCCTGAAGAGGATTAGTGTCAATCTTTCTGTATGTGTTTAATTGGAAGCCTGCCTTCAGGCCACGGCTGCAAAGACAAGCTAATGGGTTTCTTGAACAGCAAGACTGGTGGCCTCAGCCTGTTGCCTCTCTGCTGTGCTCTGTGCATTGGAGCTGGTTAAGAGCTCTTTCTCTCTTTGTGTCAGTCCTGGGGGACCCACCAGCATAAGCCACACTGGCTACCAGAGCCAGGCAATCTAGAGGTTTGTCCTGGGCAGCGGCTGTAAAAATCAGGACACCAGATAAATATAGAAGCTCCTTTCTGGGAGATAATGGTGCTGGAATGAGGCAGAGGGAGAGCGCTAAGATGGTGCCTGCCAACCTCCGTCTTTGAAGAATATTTCACTAGGCCCCTAGCTGTGTGTTAAATTGGATGCCTGCCCCTCAGGCTGATGCTTTAAAATAAGCAAATAAGTCTCTTTCACAAAAAGTCTGGGCACTTTTCATTCAGCTTCTTCTGCCCTGGGCCCTGGCATGGGTGAGGCTCTGTGTAAGCTATTTAAGAACTGTTTCTTAGCTCACTGTAGTCTTGTGGGCTGGGGGGGCAAGTCCCATTAACTTTCAAAAATAGGTGTTTGGGGGGCTCATCTCTCAGGTAGAGCTCTTAAAGTTGAGATGCCAGATGTGAGGTTCAAAACCTTCGTTCCTCAGGAAAAAGGTTAGGATTTTGAGTTCCCTCCCAGCTAGTTTTAGGGCTTTCTTTTCAGAAGAAATTATTCCTTATGTAGTTGTAGGTTTGTCAGTGGGAAGAGGATCCTTCTATATCCACATCTTGAGTCAGAAGGTGTTTATTTATCTTGTGATTTGGAGCAATAGAATAAGCAATTGCAAAATGTTAGATGTGCAAGGTCACCTAATGTGTTTACTATGGATTAAAAAACTCTAAGTTTTAAATGCATTGCCCTTTAAAAAAAATGCAGAGGGAAATACCTGTCTCTCAGGTCAACTTGGAAAGGATAGATGCTCTTTCGATACTAAGTTACCCAGATCAGCAGTTACAATAAATGAATAGATAGGAATAGATGTCAGAAATTGTCTACATATTTTTTCTGCTCAAGAGAGATAGTATTCTGTGATAGTGTTATGTGTGATGAACCCAGGTAATGAGTACAATACTGAGACCAACACTTAGAGTTCATGGAAGTAAGTTTTGCCTTTTCTTTTTTTTTTTAAATGAAGTGAGGACAGAGGGCATAAACAGAATTATACTTTAATAATAATAGTAATAGCTATTATTTATTGAACTTCTTTATACAAGGCACTTGCTTATTGCTTTACCTATAATATTTCTCTCATCATTTAAGTCCCATGTTAAACCATTGTGGAGATGAAGGACTTGAGTCAGAAAGTTTAAGTAGCTTAATGAAGACCACACAGCTCATAAATGGCAGAGCTACTGTGATTCCATGGTCTTGGGTCTTCCCCCTTACACACACTGCCTCAGACAAGGAACTCAAAAGACAGCACTAGAAGAGGTCATTCCAAAGTGCTGTGTGGGAATCCCCTTTCTTACACATCTACTTCCAACAGTGGAACAAGCTGCTTTGGAATGAAGGGGGTTCCCCAGTTGGGAAAGACTATTATTAAGGAAATGTGGAGCTAGATGACCTCTAAGCACCCCCAACCACCGCCACCACCACCAAGACTAGGAGCTGACAGCCATGCAAAGGCATTTTGTTGGAAGGAATGGAAATTGACAACATATTTGTGTTACAAAGACGCAAACTTCATACTGTGTAGAACTCAGGGAAAAGAATCACTTTCTCAGCTATTTTTGGAGCTATTTTAGGTTTGCCAACTATATCTGAGAGTTCTTTTTTCAAATATCCAGGTCACTGTCATAACACTCACCAAAAATTTTGAAGTTAACTCTTTCCTTGTCTGTGTTTTCCACTAGACTTTTAGTTCTTCCAGGGTAAAATGATCCCTCTTATTCATGTTTATACTCTGAGAACCTAGCGTACTACCCCAAAGGTGCTAAATAAAAATTCGTTAAAGTGAACTGACAAACCAATCAGAGCACGTCATTCCCTTATTCAAAATATTTTGTTTCTCCCTATTGCTTTCAGGAAAATGTCCAAGTTACTTAACATGGAATAACTTAACAAATCCATGATTTGTCCTCTTTGTACTTCTCCTGTTGGGTTTTCAGTCCCTCCTTCTTTGTGTTTTACGTTCCAACAAAATCAGACTACTTGTATATTTTCATCGTAGTATTGTTGTTTCTCACCTCCCTGAGTTTGCAACGTGGTCCCCTCTATCTGGCATGCCTTGGGCATGACTTCCTTCAGAAGTTCTTCCCTCATTCTTCCTCCTAGGTCTCACCAAACAGTGGGATTCTATCACCATCTTTTCTCCTTCCATTGAATCTCTATCATGGTAATCATGGCTTTGGTATATCACTGTTTAGACAATACTCTTTCCCACCAGAAGGCAATCTTCTTCAGAACAGATACTACGTTTTGTTTATCCTGATATTTACAGAACCATCATGTTTACCTGGCCCATAGAAGGCATTTAGTAACTATTTGATGAATAACTGAATAACTCAATCAAAGTGCTTCAGCAACTGAATTGAAAATTCAACCAATATTTCAGTTTTTAAAATGTTTTCAAAGTCTATTCGAAAACAAACAGAAAACCTCACAGAGATGCCAAATTGCTTTGTCTTCACAAATAAGAAGCAGATCTAATTTACCTAAAGGCACTGAAAGGAAGAAACCATCCCCATTTGCTTCATATGAGCTGATTATCTGGTTACTTCATAGATTCATAAGTTAGCTGAGATGTGTCTAGAAATATGGCATTACTTTGTTTTACGTAGCTATTTATGGTGACAAATGTTAATCCCTGGTGGAGTTGTGCAAATCTTTAGGCTACAAAGAATTACTTTGTATGAGTTTTTTATTTTTTTATAATGGTATATAATTCTTTTCTCAGTGTTGTTTTAATGAAAGGCTTTTAGGAAGCTTTGATTATCAAGAAATTATGATTATCTCTTAAATTCTTCTCCTGGGATAAAATTTATAAATCACCCTCCACAACCAAAACCTGATAAGTAGAAAAGATGACACCAATCTAATGAAATGACAGCCTAATCTTTTGGATGGGGTCACAAGTTAGGATATTCAAAGTATTTACCCATAGTTGTACAAGTATTAGTCTGGTGTTTTTGTAAATTATTACTATTTTTTAAAGATTTATTTATTTATGAGAGAGAGAGAGAGAGAGAAAGCATGAGTGGGAGGGGCAGAGGGAGAAGGAGAGAGACTCCCAAGCAGACTCTGCGCAGATCGTGGAGCCTGTCGTGGGGCTTGACCTCATGACCCTGAGATCACGACCTGAGCAGAAAACAAGAATTGGGCACTTAACTGACTATAGCCCCCAGGTGCACCTTTATTTGTTTTATTTTTGTAAATTATTTTTTAAAAAATCTATTAGTTATTATTCTAATAGTGTCACAAGGTAGATAAAACTGCCTTGTGCTATTGACTAAATATTGTTTGTGTCCCCCCAAAATTCATATGTTGAAATTCTAACCCCCAAGGGTAGTATTTGTAGATGTGGCCATTGGAAGGTGATTACACTCTCATGAATGGGATTAGTGTCCTTATAAAATGGAGCCCAGAGAGCTCCCCTCACCTCCACCCTGTCAGTACACAGTAGGAAGACAGCCATCTATGAACCAGGAAGCAGGCCTTCACCAAACACTAAATCTGCCTGGGACTTGATTTAAGATTTCACAGCTTCCAGAACTGTGAGAAATAAAATTCTGGTATGTATGAGCTACCCAGTTCAAGATATTTTGTTGGGGCGCCTGGGTGGCTCAGATGGTTAAGCGTCTGCCTTCGGCTCAGGTCATGATCTCAGGGTTCTGGGATCGAGTCCCGCATCGGGTTCCCTGCTCAGTGCAGAGCCTGCTTCTCCCTCTCCCTCTGCCACTCCCTCTGCTTGTGCTCTTCTGTCTATCTCTCTGTCAAATAAATAAATAAAATCTTTAAAAAAAAAA
>NC_138373.1:50771412-50871534 GCF_054177405.1 Leptonychotes weddellii
GACGATGGACTCTGAAAAACAAACTGAGGGTTCTAGAGGGGAGGGGGGTGGGAGGATGGGTTGGCCTGGTGGTGGGTATTGAGGAGGGCACGTTCTGCATGGAGCACTGGGTGTTGTGCACGAACAATGAATCATGGAACACTTTATCTAGAACTAATGATGTAATGTATGGGAA
The DNA here is from genome assembly GCF_054177405.1 of Leptonychotes weddellii. Lineage (NCBI taxonomy): Eukaryota > Metazoa > Chordata > Mammalia > Carnivora > Phocidae > Leptonychotes > Leptonychotes weddellii. Next base: position 50,771,588 of record NC_138373.1, read on the forward strand.
TTAACATAAGAATAAAAAAAAAAAGAAACACAGCCCTGTCGACACCTTGAGTTTAGCCCCGTGAGAACGTCAGGTTTCTAATCTTCAGAAATGTAGGATAATAAATTTGTGTTATCTCAAGCCACTAAATCAGTGGCGATTTGTTATCGCAGCCCTAGGAAACTAATATTTAAAGATCGTAATCAGGGGCACCTGGGTGGCTCAGTTGTTAAGTGTCTGCCTTTGGCTCAGGTCATGATCCCAGGGTCCTGGGATCGAGCCCTGCATCGGGCTCCCTGCTCCGCAGGAAGCCTGCTTCTCCCTCTCCCACTCCCCCTGCTTGTGTTCCCTCTTTTGCTGTCTCTCTCTGTCAAATAAATAAATAAAATCTTAAAAAAAATAAAGATCGTAATCAAGGGCCAGGTACATAATAAATTATCCATAAATACATGTTAGTTATGCAGGGTAAATAAGGAAAAGGAAGGCTTAATGCTTCTAAAAACTTTAATATTTCACGATTTTGTCCAGGGTTGACCCTGTATATGTCATTGAAGTCCTTTTCCTAACTCACGTAGAGATTCACAGAGCTGAGTTTAGAAATTAACATAGTTTTTCCTCCTTTTTTATGGTCAGGGCCAGAGTTGTCGTGTCTAAGTTCACCCCTGACAGTCATTGCAACTGTTCCATAGCCAGGTGTGTTTAGTGGCCCCCATGCTGGAGAGCGTGGGCAGACAGCATGTCCATTATCTAGTTCTAGTGGTCAGTGCTGATCTAGAACACAGTAAGTGATAGATAAATATCTGAGGAGAAAAGAAAGAAAGAAATAATGATGGGAAAGAGGAAGGGAGGAAGGTGGGGAGGATAAATAAAATTCCAAAAGGATGTCAGGAGAAATGATCCAAGACTTGGGGGAGGGGTGGGCAAAGAGCGTACCAAGTGTCCTTTCAGCAAAGGGCTGACAAGTCCTTTGGAGATTATCTGATTTTGTAGCTCTGTGTGCCTCTGATTGACTTTTTTTTTTTTTAATTTTTTTTATTATGTTATTTTAGTCACCATACAGTACATCATTAGTTCTTGATGTAGTGTCCCATGATTCATTGTTTGCATATAACACCCAGTGCTCCATGTCTGATTGACTTTTTTTTATCCAGGCAATTCTACATCTCTGTGAGGGAAGAAGTTAGCTTGCTGAAAACTGATAGCAATGCCAATGATTCTTGCCCACAACAATGAAAATAAATGTTGTTTCACTAGAGAAACAATTCACTTCCTGCTGGTATGACAGACAATCTCAAGCATTACATCTGATTGCCGCATAAGATATTAACTTTATTTCAGCATTGGTAACTATGTATCTCTCAGTTCTTCAGTCTCTTTTGAAATAGCCTTAGTATCTTACTGGTTCCTTCACTGATTTTTGAGTTGGTTAAAATCTTGGACATGTTCTTTTTTAAGATTTTATTTTAAGTAATCTCTATACCCAATGTGGGGCTCGAACTCCCAACCCCAAGATCAAGAGTCACCTGTTTCACCTACCAAGACAGCCAGGCATCCCATGTTCATATATGCATGAGAGGTATATTTTTAACATTTAAAAAATTACATCTTATGAATTTTGGAGGCTGCAGTGCCATGCTCAAGTGGGCTCCACATGGACGCCTGGTAAAATGCACCACTTGGAAAGTGCACCCTAGGGGCTGTGTAAGCCCAGGCTTGCCTTTTTGTGGCTTTCAGAGTGAATAACAAAAAGCAATAGAACTTTAACTTTGCTGACTCTCTGTTCTTTAGGTTCTTTCGTCCTCTCTAATGTTTTTGGTTTTTGGAGGGTGTATATGTTGTTTCTGATTCTAGTTCATGCATGTCCACATATGTCACTTCCCCTTGGTTGTAGCAATGATGAGGGATTTAGTTTTATGGGCTGTTTGGTGTTTCTTACCAGATGGATGATGAAGAGCAAAGAGAGCCATGTTTTACAATTTTTGAAAATTATACTCTGGCAGGGCAAAGGGAGTGACAAATAAAGAGATATTCCTTTGCTAGAGGTCCTTTTTGAGATACTGGTCCCTGTACATGTTATTAAAGAAAATCAGAGGGACGCCTGGGTGGTTCAGTCGGTTAAGCATCTGACTCTTGATTTTGGCTCAGGTCATGATCTCAGGATCATGAGATTGAGCCCCGTTATCAGGCTCCATGCAGGGTAGAGAGTCTGCTGGAGATTCTCTCTCTCTCTTTCTCTCTCTCTCTCCCCGTTTTCCCCTCCCCCTCTTCGTGCTCAGTCTCTCTCTCTTTCTCAAATAAATAAATAAATCTTTAAAAAAGAAAATCAGAACCTAACAGTAAAGTGGGAAAAAGAGATTTTATTCAAAAATGATTGCAATAAAACTGGGCTCAGTTCTGAAGACAGCATGTGCACACATGCATGTAGAGATTTATGGCCCAGGAGCAGGGTGGAGGTCACTGGATGCAACATTACTAAGGAAACAGAGGGATAAAGGATTCTGGCTAACTCAACTTGGCAAAATTTTGCTAAAGATAGGCTGTGTCATTAAACATCACCTGGGGGAAGTTGGGAGATCAAGAATTTGATCAGACATCAAAGTGATCAGTTATCCAGAGCATGAGAATTCCTCTATCCTGACTTAGCAAGATTTTTGCTAAATTCATTTATGCAAAGTAATCTTGATGTTGACTCCCCTGTCTCTGAGGAGGTGAGTTGCTCTTCTCTTTCTGGGCAGGGTGGGGAAGAGAGAGGGGAAAGAGGAGGGAAGGAGGGGACACCTTCACACTTTTAGGCTGAGAAGGGAAGGACAGAGAACTCTTCCTGCATCTGTTGATTCTGAATTGTCTTCAGCTCAAAATAATCTTTATGCCAAAGTGGCATATTTCGGGATGACATATTCTGATTCCATTTGGAATCAGAATTTCAAATCAGAATCCAACTTCCAAACAGACCAGAAGTCCAAAGGTTGAGGCCTAATTGAGACAAGGGTCCAGAACAGACTGGTTCAAGTTTGCTCAAGGAGAGAGTCTTTGTTAGCCTGAACAAAGATGAGAGTTTGGGGTGGCATTTGGAAAGAAGAAAGTTGCTTTGCCAAAGGACAAGAACTGAGAATAAGTATTAAGGGCAGGGGCTAAAAAGTGGAAACCTTTTGAGTTTATTTTTTTGTTTGAGATGTTAACAGGAAGGAAGAGTCTTTTAAAAGAGCCCCATGTGGTCAATATAGTTTTTTTATTTTGTTTGTTACTTTTATATTTCAAAATGTTAAAAGAGGCAAGAAGCCATAAGAAATAAAGAGAATATAGCCAGAACAGAGATTTCTTTGATGGGTATAAAGAGAAATAGGAATAAATACAGTGGTGTCAGGGAGGAAAGTCTAACCTCTACCCTCTTCCACTGAGAGCCCGGGGTGCTGCCAATTAAACTAACAAAAGACAGATTCACAAGAGAAAAGGCACACAATTTTTATTAATATTTACAGGCATGGCAGTTCACAAAAAGAAGTAAAACTCAAAGAAATGGTTAGACTCAGGGGTTTTATACACTCTTCACAGAAACAGTAGGGACTGGGCTTCAAGATACGAGACATATTGGGGAGGTAGCAGGAAATATGCGGGAGAACCAATGGAAGAGAAAGGATATTTCAGTAAGATCTGTTTATGCAAAGTAATCTTGATGTTGACTCCCCTGTCTCTGAGAAGGTGAGTTGCTCTTCTCTTTCTGGGCAGGGTGGGGAAGAGAGAGGGGAAAGAGAAGGGAAGGAGGGGACACCTTCACACTTTTAGGCTGAGAAGGGAAGGACAGAGAACTCTTCCTGCATCTGTTGATTCTGAATTGTCTTCGGCTCAAAATAATCTTTATGCCAAAGTGGCATATTTCAGGATGACATATTCTGATTCCATTCGATGGCTTTCTAAAACTGTATTAGGTTTAGATGTGTGAAGGTTAATAAAAATTGAAGAAAACAATTATCCATTCATTTATTTATTCATTCAATACATTTTTATTGAGGGCAACTGCTGTGCCAAGCACTTGGCCAGGAGCTAAAAATAGAAGGATGATATTCGTTGCTCTTTAAGGCTTTCACACAAGCAGGAGACAGATATGGAAGAAAATTAAATGAACTACAATGCTATACGGACTGCAGTATAAGTACATGATACAAAAGAAATACAATAGGATTAATGGTCTATTTTGGTCTGAGGAAAATATATCAAACAATGCAGGAAAAGATGAATATTGCGGGTATTTTCCATAGCTTCCGACAAGCCCTGAGTGCAATCTGAAATCAGTCACTCTGTGACTCAGTAATGACAATTGTCAAGCGTCAGACTTAGCTAGCAAATTAGAATTCACCGGAAGCCATGTTCATTAAACAATTCATTTTCAGATGTGACTTTGGTTGAAAGGGCATGTCTTTGAACGTTTTACTAGTTGCTTATTTTCTTCAAAGGAAAGTAAACCAACAAAATGGTAGCTAATTGTATTCATATCCAGTCATACATTACCGTAAAAATATATACAACTGGGGGCTTAGGGAATCTCGTGGCATCTCCAAAGTCTCTTTCAGACCATCTGTTCCACTAATGTATGTCCTGCATACTGTAATCTGACTTCTAACCCAGTCTGGGGAACTTTGGAGAAAACGTTTCTGAACTGAATTTTATGTAGCGACATCTGTTCCCTGTGGGAAAATGCATTAGCCAGATTTGTTTACTTATTTCTATGCCTCCAGTTAATCTTTTTCTTAGAAGTTACCAGTAGCTTGCATGCAAATTCTCACAAGAACTCAAACTTACAGAATAGGCTCTTCTCAGCTAGCTAAACTTACCTGAAGTCTGCTATTGTTTTCCTGACTGCTTGCTAATCTCTCGGCATACCTATTATAACCCATTCTCCAACCTATTACCAATAAAGTTTACCTTTCTTCAGCTGTCAATCAACAGGCAGGATCTCTTTGAATTAAATCAGTTGCCCGGGGCAACGCTGAAGTGCTACATATTTCGAGGAAATCAGCATGACTCTTTGAAGTAAAAAGGGGTAATTTTCCATTCTTTGTGCCAGTACAAAAATCAAGCTTTGGTGTGACAATAATATTAAATGTGTTGATCCTTAATCACAACCCGACTCAATGGCTATTAATGCCAGAAGAAAGGTTCTTTTGTATGAAAATTCTCTCTGTGTCTTTGACCATCCTAGCGTGTGTGGGGGCAGTCCGGGTGGCCATGCAGGTGGCCCTATTAGGCGATGACAGCTGTAAATGCCATTTATTCAGAAAGCCAAGCTGCTCACTTCTGTTTGTGGAGAACGCAGCAATTATTTAAAATTACTTCTCAAAATCTTATCTCTGGCTTCATGTGTTTCTCTTATAAAGGCTAAGTTCATGTTAGCCTGTGCAATTTATAAAAGGATTTCCAGAATTAATTTTTGTCTGGCGCCATTTTTTCTTGGTGGGTGTTTCTGTCAGGCTGCTCTGTGATTCTCATTGAGCATTGCGTCCTCTCTCCCACACACCTGCCATTTTACAGACGGGGAAATAAACATTGATGGCTTCAAGTCCACAGAATTGGCAGAGTTGAGAAGAGGGCCCAGGGGTTCTAATTATAAATCCCACTTGAAGTGGGCCTAAGTATACCTTCTAGAGCATTTTGTTTAATCAGCTGTACACAGAAACTTGTTGCCATATTACATAGTTCTGAAGAGGATCCTTGAAGCCTAAATATATATGTATTATGTGGTTGACATTTCAGAACACTATTTCCTTCCCCCTCAGCCTCCACCTCTAGTGAGCCTAAAGGAGGCAATGAGCCTTCCTTCCTTCTCTCAAAATCGTCCCATCCTTCCAACCCTTCCCTTCTAGTTCTTCAGTCTGTTCACTTTCCTCCTGAGCCATTGGAAAGGCCACTGAAGTAGAGCTGCCCCCAGTTTTCCTCCTCCCCCAACCAGGTCATCCAACCCAGAGCCAAGCAAGAAATAACCTAACCATGTTGACTCTCAGGCTCCCCATCCCTAAAACTGGAGTCCACAGTCTTGGAGGGGTTTGGTGACCCCTTCTCAGGGATCTCTTACTTTCTCTATAAACAATAAAAAATTTTGTGTCATTATGCTGATGACAAGATCTAAAATTAAAATAAGTATTGAATCATCTGGGTGCCTATAACCTAGGGTTGACAGTTTCACCATCTGTATTTGTCTCTGTGTTCACTTGTCCCCTACAGAGCTGGTCAAAAAAAAAAAAATTAATGTAGTTTTTGTTTAACTTGGGGTGAGAACTATAAGGGACTTTAGACTGAGTGAACTAGTGAAGCAGGTTTTTTAGAAAGGCCATTTAGACCCAAAAATGGCGATTTTCAAAGTCGAGGCACATTTTACAAATTTTTCGAGGACTGAATATAATCATGCTCAGTGGTAGAGGATTCTTGTCGAATTGTCTCCACCATTAAAAGCCTCAGTCGGATGGGCGTTGGTCATATTTGCATTTCACAATACAACATGGATCTGTCTGCTTTCTCCCGTTAGGTGGTCTTCTGGCTTTCTGGCTGCTGAGGCTGCGAGTTTCAGAGCTGTGTGCTCAGCACCTCAGGGCCACAGAGTTTTACAACATGTTGCCCCACTGCCTAGCCTCAGCCCGGCCTCCCACGCTGTTATCTGTTCTCATAGTCTGGTGACTAAGTTTTTCAAACTGTCAGGTGCATGTTTCAGCAGAGCAATCACCCATTTGCTGGCTCCTCATGGCTGTTGCAGCTCCAGATCATCGTGTTTCCTCTCTCATTTCCTTCTGATTTTAAGATTCCTGAGGTTTTTGTGTCTTCCTTCCCAGGAGCGTGGCAAAGTTTGGCTTGATGGGGAGGGTAGGGACAGGGAGCATGTTTGGTTCTTTGAGGGGAGCATTATTGACTTGTTTATCCGGTAGCTGGGAAAGCCTTCTCATTTGTGATTTCTCCTACTCCTCCCTCTTGCCTTTGGCTGCCTTCCAGTACCTCCTCTCCTGTCTCTGTCTCTCTGTCTCTGTCTCACACATGCGTGTGTTTGTGCTGTCCGATAAGTCACGTAAATTACTTTTGACTCCTAATTCCTCTCCTACATGACAATGCCTTGAAAAAAAATGAAAGCAATTGTATAACATGTAAACTGGGTCAGGTGCTCCGCTATTAACTTTAACACACTGTGTCCAAGACACTTTGAAGAAATCCACCTCTGCCGTTCAGGCAAAAGAGGGGATATCTTGGCTCCTATCTACAGATCAGCTCCATTTTTCCCCTAATCCCTTTTGCATTTTGCACCCCAGGATTTCAGCCACGGCGGGAAGACGAACCATACTCATACTGGTTGGAGTGCAAAATGTTGGAGGGCGGGATGTTGGCTTCACCTGGGCCAGGTACCCACCCTGGAACCAATCAATTGGGTCCAGGGACAGGCATGTCTTCTTAATGTGGCAGCTCCCAGATGGCCCCAGGGAAGGACCTGCAGGGGGTAGGAAGGAAGGAGGGGCTACTAAGCAAATCATCTTAGGGATCCATTTCCTATATGGCATAGTATATGAAAATCTCAATGATCACAGGAAGTCAATATTGTTATTCCCGTTTTACAAATAATGAAAGATTCTTGGAGACATTAAGCCACGCAGGTGATAAATGGTTGGTCAGATTGACTTCTGCCACAAAATTTACCCCGTTTCCACTGTGACATGACACAGAATAATATTTGTTTGGAGATGAACATTGAGTTTCTTTAGTAAAATAAAGGAATTCTTAACCAATTGTTATCCAGTATCGCTCACTGAACTTCGCTAAAAGTCATCATTTTCTTAGTTATTGGTCATATTATCCCAATAATATGACATGAGAGCTACAAGGGACCACGGACCTCTCTGCCAGAAACCCTGCTGGAATTCCAGTTGCCTTCAAACTCCATGTCAGCAGCCTGACTCCCCACATTCCCATCACCCAGTTCCTGGGCTACTTGAGCTCCTCTCACTCTCCACTCTCCTCGCCAGACCCCAGATATCATACCCCTCCAACTGGCTCCTTTGTAAAATCTTAAATCCAAACCTTGCACTCTCTGACTACACCGTCCCCTCATTCTGGCTCTCAGGCATTCCCACCACACCTGCCATTGTCTCAATGAGGTATCCAACACTTTGCCCCCAATTTCCCTTCTGCCTCCATCTCCTCCAGCCTCCCCTTACCTCCCCGGGATGCTTCTTCATGTCAACTAGTCTTTACCACTTTCCTCTAGCCATGGTCTTCACATCATGCTGTGGAGCGATTCCCCAACCTTGAACCAATGGAATTGTTTGTGTTCTCCACTCATTTGTACTCTTCAGAAATAAAATCACCAAAAGCACAGATTGGTACCACAAGGCATGGATCTCTGGGCACTCACTGTCCCATTCTCCACAGTGGCTATTTCAAGACTTCACTGTTTTCTCAATTCTTCTACCCAATAGCACCCTCCTCATGCTCAGCAGGTGACCTTGTCTGCTACTTCAGAGGGGAAATTGAAGCCTTTTTAGTAATAATCTTCTCACCTTCCAACCTGGGAACCTGTGACCTTTAGTAAATGCTTTATCATGAAGGAAGACCTGACCCCCTCTCTCTGGACTCTGGGGGCCAACTCCCCTTCTTCTCAGAGAGCACAGTCTACAGATTTTCTTCCTGCTTCCCTGAATCTTCCATATCTTTCTATCTATAGCTCCTTTCTCTCAGAGGTAAAAAATACTAAGTTTGACCCATCAAAGCAAAACAAAAAATATAACTTCCATCTTTAGACTGCTTCTGGTCGCTCACCAGTAGGATACAAACTCCTTGAAAAGAAGCAGATCTTTCCTCAGCATAATCCCTGCTCTTATCAGAAATATTTATTAATATGGGGCACCTGGGTGGCTCAGTTGGTTAAGCACCTGACTTCGGCTCAGGTCATGATCTAGGGGTCCTGGGATCGAGCCCCACGGCAGGCTCCTTGATTAGCAGGAAGTATAGTCTGTTTGTCTCCCTGCCCCTCCCCCTGCTCATTCTCTCTCTCTCTCTTTCAAATAAATAAATGAAATATTGTTTTTAAAAAGAAATACTTATTAATATTTGATAAAATGAATGAAGGAATGAAGGAATGTACGAATTCAAATGCTTCGATTGATAGGTAAGGAAACCGAGGTCAGCTCATTGTCCAGACTTCTTATATAAAGCCAAACCAGGTTTTATGAGATATTTGTAAATGATAGGTATTTCGTGTTTCCAACACTTTAGTCAACTGGTATAAGAATAGATATTCAAATACAATATATAACATGATTTATACCTAGTCTGGGATGCTTTTGAGATACTCATTCTGGAGTTGCTAAAGAAGAACATCATGTATGTGTAGAGTAAGCTGATTGGGGATTTACTAGAGTGAAGCAACTGCTCACAAGTAGTAGTTACTAAGGAAAGACTCTTGTCAACACAGCAGCCAGAACCTATTAAAATCTATGTCAAATCATGACACTTTTCTGCTCAAAATCCTCTTATCACTTCCCACCTCACTCAGAATAAAAACCCAAGCCCTGACCATCACATCCAGGGTTCTCCAGGATCTGACCTTCCTTCTCCAGCCTGATCCCTCCATTCCTCCTGGCCGCTGAACCTGCCAACCTTGCTCCCTCCAGAACCTCTGCCCTCCTTCCTTTGCCTGGAAAGCCCGTACCCTGGGGAGCCACCTAGTACACACTCCCTCACCCTCCTTTGCTCAAAAGTCACCTTCTCAGTGAACTTTAGGAAACTCTCTATCAGTCAACAGAATTTAAAGGATGAAGTTCTCTGCATAGAGAAAACCATTTGGGAAGACATCTCCCTGCTGTGTTATGGAAAGAGATGACACCTCCCAGAGGCTTAGGAAAATTTCAGACAGGCTTTGCCCTGGAATGGCTCATCTCCCTTTCTGCCTCTGAATGCCTCCTTTCTCCCTTCCCAGAAGAAAGGAAGCCGGTGTGCTGATGCTTCCCTGGACTAGTCAAAGCCTCAGCACTCAGCCCCTGACACCCCGTTTCCAAAAGTGCCTTCCCATTTTGCTCTTTCCTGCCCCCACCCTCCCATCGAAGCCTCCTTTTCCTCAGAGCAACTGAATTTGTGGGGTGTATTAAATCAGTGGGCACTACAGATAAAAAGTCTGCTATGTTTATTCTCTGCACAGGTTGTTTGCATCTTAAAAGCTGAGCATATTAATTCCAACAAATAGTGAATTGGTAGATGATCCAGGGAGGCTATTTTTGACTAGGAAAAATCCTGTGGGGACCTGGGCCTCCTTTGGGGATACACTCTGACACTGACAATATAACACAGCAAGTGGATGCCTTACTTTCTAGAGTTGATCAAACCCTGATATGTGAGGAATTGTTTTTAAGTTTTCCAAAAAACCTAAGTCATTGCTATACTGAGATTTTAACAGCAATATGCCCTAGCTAATATTATTCAATTTGGCATTTCACATATGTATATAGATTTTTCAAGTTGTCATTTTTTTTTTTTTTTTTGTAAAGCCAATACTACAGCATTTGAGCAGGACCCTAGTCCTGCATTATTTTTGGCTGAAAGTGCTCATTAATTTCACAGGGTAGTACTTGGTGATCATGACCTTAAGGATGTGTTCTGTTTTTAAAGGAAATGTTTGACCATGGAACAGGACAACTTATCACAGGCACTTAATTTAACATGGAAACCAGCTGTTCCTTTCTCTGGAAGTCTTAGTAACTGTTAAGGAAGGTAAAGTGGGAGAATTGGAACCCGAAACTTGGTTCATGGGCCAAAACCGTTTTCAGAAGAAAGGCCTCCAATTGGCTGAAGAGAGAGCTCAACACACGAAGGACACCCCCCAGAATAAGAAGCCAGAATTCTCAGGGCACTTCAGACAACTACAGCCCAGCCTCCTTGAGCTGTCCTTACTTGGCTGGTAGCCAGAGGAAGATTTGCGGAACTCCTGGGAAGCATGCCCAATGCAGAGTTCAAAGCTCCCTATTTGAACAGATTCCGAGTACCAGTAGATAAAAGGCTGTCATCATTTTAGAAAAGACTAGGGTGCTTTGTTTCGTGGCCTGATCTCCAAATATTTCAGAATGTGCTGGTCTCCCTGTACCTAGTATATCCCTGTCTATTTGTCTTTAATCAGCAGCTTTACCCAAGCTGTATTTTGGGGGTGGGTTTCACAAAATATCATAGCTTTAGAAATTACAATTGAAAACTTGTCCTTCAATAGATACTGTGGTAGTTCCTTGAGGAAAAGTACTATGTCTTATTGAATGGTTTCCCTAGAGCCTAGCACAGTGCCTGGCAGGTTGTAAGTGCTCAGTAAAGTATGTGTTGAATGAATGAATGAATGAATGAACAAAGGACTAAACAAACACTGGGGATTCATTTTTTTAGAAAGTATAATCTTTGGGGGTTTATAAGAGGAAATCCTTATAATATTTTAAAACAATATTGGAAAGTCTGTATGTTTAGGAAGTTCAAATAAGTCACTTACAGAGAAACTGGTAAACCTCTGAGCAGTTAGAACTGGTTGTGCATAGAGGAGAGACAGAACACAATATAGCTTGAGTCAAAGTCCATTTAGGCCACCCAAGAAATGGGAAATTGGATAGGTTGAGAGTGGTCACATGGAATCTTCTGACAGTTGGGTAAATATCAAAAGAGTTCCTAAGTAAAGGCAACTGGGAGAAGGTGAATATGATTTTACAGTCTGCGCCTGCCAAACACACATGGGAATGCACATGAGGGGCTAAGTCAACACCTCTTTGAGTTTCAAAGTCCTAGCTCAGGATTCCCCTGGAATCCCTGGGAAATGAGCCTGGGCAGGTTTGCAATTTGCATTCTCTCCTGCTCTTTTCATATGGTGACTGTCTGAACTGGCAACATCAACTCTTTGAGCTCTTCCAAGAAGACCTTAACTCGGGCAGCCTGGGATGGGCCTCCATCTAACAGGTGCTTGATCGCTGCCCAAATGTCCCATCTGCCACTTTGGATGAGTCTCTCACAGAGTCAGTGACAAACAATTTCAGGTCTGCACACTTCATTTATCATCTGTTGTTTACCATACGTGTGACTGACTCAGGCCCATCACCATCCAGGCTTAGTGGGTTGGTGGTACCTGGGGTTTACTGAGTTCTGTACATGGAAAGGCATGCAGTACCAGGCCCTACCCAGGCCTTGGGAGTGGGAACTGTGAGGAGGACAGTGGGGCTGGGAGGGCACAGAGTAACTCCAAAGAGCCTCTGACTGACTGTTGTGAGAAGCAATATTGTAAAGGGGGAATTTATTAAGATGTTTTATACTGGCATCCCTGAGATTTGGTCAGAGGCTCCAAAATCATTTTCACATATTGTGGCATTTGATCAACACTGGGAGTACCTTTTAAATTTCTTTTCCTTCCCGTGTATCCCTCACACAAGGCACTTATTTACTTTTCAAAGCCTTTTTGGCCTCTGTCACTATTCTGACATTAATGAATGAGTCCATTGGCTTGTACTGATTACTTGCTGTGAGGTCAGCACTGTGCTGGCCCCTGCAAAGACCTTGCTACCTGCCCAGTTTTGAGACTCGGTCACTTCAAAGAGATTATCATCTAAGTAAGGAAATAGAACTAACATGGCAGAGCACAAAGTGCGACAGGAAATCAGGAAGAGGCGCATCTGTGAGGGATGGGCCAGTCTAAGAAGGCTTCAGGGGAAGCTGGAGCTTGGGCAGGGTGGAAGGAGGAACTGGAAAGAGAACAAAAGCAGAGCCTTGAGGAGGATAGCCCAGTCATCAGAGGCAAGTAGTGTGTATACGCGTGTTGGTGGGGCGTGAAGGCTTGAGCTGTGCTGGTTGAGTCCTGGAGCCCAGGGAGAAGTTGCAACAGCATTTCAGGCATGTGGTAATGAGGGCTTGGGTGAGGGTGTCAACAATGAGAATGGAGAATAACTCGGGTCATTGAAATACATGAAAGGAAATGAAATAGGAAATCCTTTATATTGACTGAATGTCAGAACTGTTCATTATTTCTTGTTTTTCCTTCTCCCTACAATTTTATGCTCTAAATGTTCTTAAACATAATGTTTTCTGAATTCCTGAGTACATTGAAGATTATATCCTTCTTCACCAATCTTCTAGCTGCAGCATATAATAGAAAATAGAATGAGGGTATATGGTGTCAAATCATAGGAGCCTATATTCCAGCCTGGGCTTTGAGGGGTGTGACCGTGGGCAAGCTAGTGAACTCTTCACCATCTCCAAATTGGGGATAGGAATGTTCCGTAAGACAGGTATGAGGATTAAAGGTAGGTGAAGATTCCTAGCATATAGGACCCCTTTCCTTTTCTTCCTTCAGGAAGCTCATGAAAATCTGGAGAGCACCTGGCCTGTTCAGTCCCAAGTTGTAGACCATAGATTTGCCAAATACCAGTCATATAGACTTTACAGGACACACTTGCCCTTTACCTTGCAATGCCATTTATCCCAGTGCTTACACAATATCCTCTCTGGATCCCCAACTTTACATACTTCACTTTTTCGCCTTTCCCTCTTCCCCAATAGATATTAGAGTTTGCAACCTAAAAAAGCATAAATAAATAAATAAATAAATAAATAAATAAAGGCACATGCTTTTGTAACCTAGAAGCAAATATCCCTGGTTCCCGGTGGGTCTTCTTACCAGGCCTCGGTTTGGCCTTCCCTATCAAAAATGTCTCTGTATTTGCTGCAATTATCTTGTAAATGAACTCATCTTTCCCTAAGTGGGTGCCTTTTTTTTTTTTATACAAAAATAGAAAGCATAACTTAAGCAATAACAGAGTTGAGTGTTAAGCTTATTACTTTCTGGAAATACACTAAATAGCAATGATGTAAAGAACAAGAAACAAACATTGTGTTTGAATTATTTTTTAGCCTTCTGATTATTTCAAATTATCAGCCAGGTCTCCTGTGTAACCCTTACCCACCCGCAGGCTAGGCGGGGAAGATGGGCTGCTGAAAGGGTACTTGAGATGGGAAGAGAGAGCTTGTTTCACATTAATCAAGAGTGAGTTCTCCTCGCTAAGAATAACGTACCATCCATAAGACTTTGAGTCACGAGCCAGATCAGATTTTGATGTGCAAAGCTGAATATCTAGGGTATAAGGAAGGAAGGATTCTGAGTTCAATGTCAACTCTTGGTTCAGTGTCCCTAAATTGTAAAAGAACAGGCTTTTATTGAAGACTTACTGTGTGCCGAGTATTGAAAATTCCAAGGATGTTCCGAAAGAGCCTAAGTGCTTGTGTAAGTGGCTGAAAAATGCTCTTATTGTCAAAGCTGGCAGAGTTTTGGACAGGCTGCCCTAAAAGGACAGAACATTGCTTAAGTGGGAAAATGGTCTTTATATGGGAAAACACCTAACAGACCATTGGGTTCTACAAATAAATTTCAGAGCTAGTCTAGATGAGAGAAGGAGAGAGGCTGGCCTCCTAGTAGATAAGACAGGGAAAATATCTGGATAGAGAGAGGAGTGGAGGTTGGTGAGACTTTTCTCCAATGAGAAGGATGGTCACCAAGAACGTCCCTGTGCTAAATGACTTGGGGGGGTAACAGTGACACCCAATATTCAATTCCAAGTTATCTCCTGGTTTTCTGGGTTGTGCTGTTGTCCATTATTATCCCAGTTTTTAATAAGCCTCAACTACAATAAATATATGTTTAAAATAACTTTCTTTGGAGAATGAAGGAGGAAAAGATATCCAGAAGAATTGTGAAAGTTTTTATAATGGAAAAAAAAATACTCAATGTCCAGAGCACCCTTCTGTGTGACCTCCAGCTTTCATTGTCTTTTGGGCTATTTTGTAACTCTAGAAAGTAGAATAGCAGTAGTGATACAAATGATTCTGTTCCTAAAAATGCAAATTATGTAGGGGTGCCTGGGCGGCTCAGTCAGTTAAACAGCAGACTCTTTGTTTCAGCTCAGGTTGTGATCTCAGGGTTGTGATCTCAGGGTCATGAGATTGAGCCCTGTGTTGGGCTCCATGCTCAGTGGGGAGTCTGCTCAAGATTGTCTCTCCCTCTCTCTCTCCCCTCTTACCCCTCCCCCTGCTTGCATGCACTCGAGCTGTCTCTGTCAAATAAATAAATAAAATATTTTTTCAAATGCAAATTATGTAGAGGTGCTGTTGATTGTTGCCACGTGGTATTGGCCACTTTGATCTGTACATTTCTTTCAACATGTGTGTATATTTTTAAACATTCTTATTTGAAGCAGTGGTAATATCTTACTGGGTCCCTCATCATTAATAAATTAAATCTTTGGCAAGGGTTTATTACACATTTGTACAACCATCACAATTTAACTTTAAATTTCTAATTTTTAAAATTTTTAATTTTTTAAAAAAAATATTTATTTATTTTTGCGAGAGAGAGAGAATGAGCAGGGGGAGGGACAGAGGGAGAAGCAGGCTCCCTGCTGAGCAGGAAGCCCAATGTGGGACTCGATCCCAGGACCCTGGGATCATGACCTGAGCCGAGGGCAGATGCTTAACCAGCTGAGCTACCCAGGCATCCCCCAAATTTTTAAATTTTAACTTTTAATTTAAGTATAGTTGACATATAGCATTATATTCTTTTCAGGTGTACAACATAGCGGTGATTCAACATCTATATACATTATGAAATGCTCACGGGAAGTGTAGTTACCATCTGTCATCATACAGAGTTATTGCAGTACCATCGACTATGTTCCCTATGCTGTGGCTTTTATTCCTGTGATTTATTTATTTTATAACTGGAAGTTTGTAGCTCTTAATCCCCTTTATTCCTCCCATCCCCCACCCCCCAACCTCCCCTCTGGCAACTACCAGTTTGTTCTCTGTATTTATGAGTCTGTTTCTGTTTTGTTTGTTTGGTTGGTTGGTTGGTTTTGTTTTTTTAGATTTCACATATAAGTGAAATCATATAGTATTTGCTTTTCTCTGTCTGACTTAATTCACTTAGCATAATACCCTCTAGGTCCATCCATGTTGTCCCAAATGACAAGATGTCATTCTTTGTTATAGCTGAATAATATTCCATTAGATGTAGATATTGATATCTCACATCTTTTTTATCCATTCATCTATGGATGAACACTTAAGTTGCTTCCATATCTTGGCTATGATAAATAATGCTACGATGAACATAGGGATGCATATATCTTTTCAAATTGGTGTTTTTGTTTTCTTCATGTAAATACTCATGACCCTGAGATCATGATCTGGGCCAAAACCAAGAGTCAGATGCCCAACTGACTGAGCCTCCCAGGCGCCCCCACCCCAAAATTTCTTTTTGAAATAAATTAACAATGTCGTGCCTCTGGGAGGAAAGATATCCAGAAAGGGAGGCAAGGGTGGTGTGGTTCTCCAAGGAGCTTCATCCCTCTGAGGAGTCTCAGTGAGGGCAGCACTAGAGAAGTAGAGGTTAGGGTTCTGCATAGGAAAACCTCAGGTTTTTCTTCTGACTCTTCATTATCATCTCCTTTTCTTTGTGCAGCCCTCACTCAATCCTCCCTGGGAATTACCACCCCAAATCGGCTTTACCCTAGTGGCAAATGTATGAAGGCTTTATGAGAAGAATCTCAGCCACAAATAGCAAAATCAGAGGTGTCCTTGTAGCCAGATAAAAATAATAAGCGTGAGGTCACACAGACTTGACCTTTCATCCTAGCTCCCCGTTCTTCAAAATGTAGTAAATTCTTCACTTCCCTAGAGATTTCTCAGAAATGAAATGCTGAGATAACAATGCTAACCTTAGAGGCTATTGATTGGTAGGGAGGCAGGTAAACAAAGATAATTCCTAGAACTTGGCATATGGTGGATATTCAGTGTGATTTCCCTTTTCCCTGAGACAGCCAGCTCCAGAGAATGAACTAGATCTGAGAGGCTACAAAAAGATTTTAGGAAAAGGACAGATGAGATTTCCAAACGATTAGGATTTGGGGCTTGGGTTTTTCCATCTTTCTTTCATTAGGTTTATACCTGTCCAGGGACAGATGTGTAGTTGGTTCTCAGGGACAATGGATTTGTTCTCTCACGTCTTTCTGCCCTATTGCAGTGACAAAAGAATCCTGATCCATCAGTAGTCTGTCCTCCAACAGTTATTGACCAACTCTCTGGCAAAGATACCAGGCTGCTGGCAGCGTAACCTTTGAGCATCTATGTAAAAGAAGCACAAACTAAGGGGGAGTACGAGCTGTCTTTTGTTCTCACTCTTCAATACCAGTACATTCTGGATTTATTTGTGGCAGGTAGACTCAGCCTCAAGACTCTGTCTCCCCCACCACTAGTCATCTGGTTGACTCCTACCCACAAAACTGCCTGTAGGTGGGAATAATGTCTCCTCCTAATCAGTGAGGATGACTCAGTGTGAGCTTTTTGTCCCTGATTATTTTCCTGTAATTTTGACTTATCTAGTCTAATGCCATGGTGCTGGTAACATTCCTTTTCTCTTCACAGGACTCTCTGTAAACACATTGCTCTTTCAGAGAGTGGCATCAAAGCCAAGGGCAGGAAAAGAATTTCCAGAATGGTCGATGAGCAGGTCACATTTTAAGAGGATTCTCAGGCATGACCAAGAACACGCAGTATTTCAATTCCATTCATCCTTCACTTCAACACTTCTTGCAAGGTCACTCTACCTCCTGATTTGGGAGGGTACAAAGCAGCTCAGCCCACTGGCGCCGTGGGGGCCCCTGATTGTCCATACTGCAAACACTCTGAAACAGGGATATTATTTGATGCCATGTACTATTCATTCATCTGTGTATAAATGAGTGATTTGTGGTCACAGGCGTATGCTGAATAGGGTTGTTTTAAAAAGAAGAAAGAAGAAAATGAAATGTTAAGTCACATTTTTGTGGGAGGAGTCACCAACAAGGTGATGTCAAAGCCCAAGACGGAGTGCTTTCTGGCTTTGGAAGACAGATGACAGAAGTTGTTCTGACCCTGTTTAAAGAGCTGGCAGTCTTTTGTCCATGCCCTGCTGATAATATTTCAAATTGCTTAGATTTAAACAGTTGCTATAGGCAACATATTGCTCAAACTATTAAACTCGGGAGGGAGGTAAAGATGGCAGAAAATCACCTCATTGTTCTCCTTTGCAAAATAGGAATACTGTCCTCATATCTGTCTTACAGGAATATTAAATGCTTCTTTTTGGTAAAATACTTTGGGTTCTTCAGAGAGAGAAGCTCTGGAGATACTAAGAAATTGTTATTTTTTAACATATTAGTAAGATACTCTATTAAACTATATTTGCACATGTGGATTTTATCAGATTTTAAGGCCTTACTCTCTTGGTTCTGATCAATTCCCTTGAAGTGAATTTTCATGTTTATGGTAGTTTGTGAAAATCAAAACCAGCAAAACCAAATCATGAATATGATTGCTCTTTTACTACAGCTAACAAATGGAAACAGATAGGGTACTTGAGTCCACTAGAACTTGTTCCATGAACTCATGTAAGTCACCTGTATTTCTCGCAGATTTCTTAGTTCCTTAGAGGTTTCAGAGAACCACACCTTGCTCCTTTCCCGAATGAATAGTGTTTCTGTTATAATAACTAAGTGAATCCCCAGAGTGCAAAGCATATATGAACACACTCCATTGCCTCATCTCTTATGTTCTACCAGAATTCCATTTGAAAGTGTCCAGGGTCCTTTAGAAAAGAGAGTGTGCACAGGATCTCATGTTTCATGGATCATCAGAAGTGTGAAGATTAACCATTGTGTGCTTCTTTCAGAGGTAACTAAGTTTGCTTAGATTTATCCCCATGTACCTACATACAGTCAATAGGAATATTTCCATTACCAGATACAGAATCCCTGTTATTTTTTCTTGGTACTTAGTTGTCAAAACGTCTAGGTACTCTTGTGATAAATCATTATCATTACATATAATAATAATATTAGTAGCCACCATTTCTTGAGAACTTGGCAGCACCATGAGAAAGACTTCACATGCATTATCTCCTCTAACCCTGGTAATAACCTGTGAAGCAAGTATTATCTCCATTTTACAGATGAAAAAAACAAAAGCTTGGAGAGAGAAAATAATTTGCCCAGGACACACATCCAGAAAATGGTAGAGTTGGATGGTATTTATGCAAATAATTAGGTGCTGGGTTTTTTTTGTTTTGTTTTGTTTTGTCCCATTTTTAGTGATCCCACATAAAAGGATAGAGTAAAATGTCTGTAGGTTTTCTGCATATGTTGCTTCTGATCAGCCAGGGGACCACAAATTAAGTCAAGAATGTCAACAAGCATTTGTGTTCTGTTACCCTGCCTCCCTGATACAAGAAGGTCTAATGGACCGGGTAATACCTCGATTAGTTCACTCAACGATTATTTCTTGTACGAGTCTCCTGATTTTATTCATCCTCAAGCCCCTGCTCCAATCTTCCTCCTCCACAAAGCCTTCCTCAATTTATCTTTATCAGTTTGTCCTTATACCCACTTACTTGTTATCCCTTTATTCCTAAAATGTGATATGTGGACCACTGGGGAGATACGAGATGGTTCTAAGAGATGTACAGACAACATTTTTAACAGTTTTAGTTTTCTGTTGCTTATTAGAGAAAATCTAACTAGCACATTAAATCTGTGATTTCACAAATATTATTGTTTATGACAAAGCTAAATTTCTTTGTCAGTTAAAGACTCTAAATACATGACCTTAGTGTTGGAGATACAGGGTGTGACTTCTGAAGTTAAGGAGATGTTGGGGAATACCATATACAATGACAGATTATTATATTTTATAATGTCTCATTTTCACTGTATTTAAGTTTTATTTTATAAATGTGGCTGTTATCTTCACGAACACTTCTGAAAACTTGCTACATGTCCATTTCTATACTGAAAACCTAGATATATCAATTCTTTCTTATGACAACTCTGTGAGGTATGTACTATTACAAACCCATTGTATAGAAGAGGAAACTGAGGTCACAGACATTAAGAAACCTGCTCAAGTGCACCCAGTAAACAATAGAGTTAAAATCCAGGTCTATCTAATGCCAGAACTCATCTTATTACCACTTATATGGCCTCCTTTCTATTCGTATATTCCTCAAGGTTAGAAATTGTTGGAGAGTATTCTAGTGTCTGAAATTATTGCTAGAGTACTTTGCCTTTACCAGAAAAGTTTAGAAAGCTAGAATGTCTCAGAAGAAGGGATGACTTTTTTTTTTAAATAATAAAGATTTTTCTCTTTTAGAAGAACATAAAATAAGCATCAAGAATTGGAATAACATTGTGTCCTTTCCAGTAATAAGCAGAGTGAGTGTAAGTGCTAAGATAATTCTGTCTTTAGTGATTCGTGAGAGACACTCCTGATTGAAAAAGTAAAGAAAAACCCCCCAATACCTTTGCTTCAACATACACACTCACATACTCACACACACACTCACACATACACACACACACACACACACACAGTATTTTAGATGTCAAGCCAAAGTTCTGTTTCAGGCACCTGATTGTGGGGGGTAGAACTGACTTGGGGGTGGGGCATAGTCAACTCTGGGAACATAAGCAAATTTTGTGGAATACATTCACCCTGCCAATTTTCCAACTCCATTGCTTGAACTAAGATCCAATCCTCTCTACACTAAACAAAAAGATAAGAATATCAACCTGTTAAAAATCTGTGTTGGTTTAAAAACCAAAATGAAACAAACTGCTAAAGCCAGATTGACTTCCTTTCAAATCCTTTGAGTTTTTAATAGAGAAAAATCTCCTTTATATTTTATTGATGAACCCTAGAGATAGATTTGGGTTTTTGGTTCATGGCATTCTCAATTATTAAAGTAGGTTCATTATGGTGATTATGGGAAGAAAACTTCATCCTATTTTCCCCAAGTCATTACCTTGATCACTTTTCATCTGACACTGGAATCCTGAGTTCTTCAGGTGGGTAGTGAATGGGCTGACCCTGCCAGTCTGGGCCTAGGTATATATATTAGTCACATTCTCCAGAGAAACAGAACCAATAGCATATATGTATATTTCCATACATAGAGGGGCGTGGTATTTATCATAAGGAATTGGCTCATGTGATTATGAAGACAGTTAAGTACCGAGATCTGCAAGGTGAGTGAGCAAGCTGGAAACCAAGGAAAGTCAATAGTATAATTCTAGTCCAAAAGTCAACAGGGTTGAGACTCAAAAAGAGCCAATATTTCAGTGTTAAGCCCACCGGCAGAAAAAAAAGGGGAAAAAAAAATGATGTCCTAGCTCAAAGGCAGTCAGGCAGGAGGAGCTCCCTCTTTCGGAGGAGAGTCAGCCTTTTTGTGCTATTCAGGCCTTCAACTGATTTGACGAGGCCCACCCACAGTAGGAAAGGCAATCTTCTTTACTCAGTCCACAGATTCAAATGTTAGTCTCATCCAGAAACAGCCTCACAGACACACCTAGAATAATGTTTGACCAAATCCATGTGGCCCAGTCAAGTTGACATATAAAATACACCATTACAGTATACTCCCCACTTTGTAATGGAACATTTTTAGATTGTATCTCCTAATTCTTATCCCCCAACTTTGCAGAATTTCCCCAAACCTGAAAAAGTTCCAAGCTTCTTCTATGCACTTCCCAATGCTAGGCCCTTAGTAAGGAATCAATACATGTTGAAATTATTTTTTTAAGTGCCAAGGACAATCAAAGCTTGAGAGACAAGGAAGGTGACAGTGGACTCCATCAGCTAAACTTCTATTTTCTGTACACTCGATCTAGGTGTTAAGAAAATAGAATTCCTTGAAGACAGTAACAAATGAGACTAGCTGGGTATGTCACACATTGTAGATAAGAAATAAATGTTTATGGTACTGAGAGTGTTAAAGGAGCGTTCTCAAATGTACATTGTCTCCAACAAACCATATTTTTAACATTTGCATAATTATTAAAATGAGATTTCAGAATTATTAAAGTGTTGCTTTCAAAATGACCTTTGGTACTTAGTTACAAAAAGAATGGTCAAAATACTTCCACATGTTCTAGAAAATGAATGGGCATGCAGGGTTTGAGGATGAATTATGACAATGATTTGCATTTTCTTCCTTGTTGCCAAAAATAATGTTAGTGCCTTCTGGTGTTCGTGGCAGGCAAAATAAATGCCCTTTGTCTTTCCCCTTGTCAGAAACACACTAAATCATTCAGGGTTGTTTGAAGTAACTTCTATTTTTGGTCCTGTTTTCACGAGCATGAAATCTCTCTTTAGAACCTGGGGAATGCTTTCTCTTACAAAGCCATATTACAATATGTTGATCAGTCCTGGCTATTTGTATGTGCATCTCATGGTCTTGAGGGAACAACATCACTTTGAGAAAGGGATGCCCTTCCCTTGACTTGGGCGTTCAGCCAGGAACCGGGGCTTCTCTCTTTCCTGTACATCCTACTGGTCATACAAAAGCACACTAGCACCCTGTGTCAAACTATTTTTAAAGAAAGATGAGTGATGATAATATTCTGCACCAGGCCGATGACAATAACCTGAAGGTTTCAGACACCAACAACCTCTTGCTCTTTCAGGGTCTTTTATCATGACGTCCTCCATGAACTAGTTCCATAGTTTGTCACACTGCCCTCTGCTGGCCTGGCCGGTACTTGCTGATACAGAAAACGAAAAGATTTTCGGAAGGGAAACTTCAGCATCCTTCTCTGGCTCTGACCACTGATTACAGCTCTTCCAATGTAATCCATAAGTCCATCCAAAAAGTGCCACTTCTATAACACTCAAGGATCACTTACTCTTTGTCAGGCAATATAGGCACTGAGAATATAACAATGAACAAATCATAGACTCTGCTCTAAAGATGGTCTGGTAAACTAGTAATTATGGCAAGAAGTGAAAATGTCCACATGTGGGTAATGACAGTGTTGATGGTCTTCCTGATTGTGACTATAGATCATACTCATTCTGTTGGTATAAGAAGATCATATCCCGGTCCTGATGTACTTACCACAAATATTTGGCATCACAGATTTGTGACACTCTGTATTCCCTTTGGGTGTAGGCCTGTTCATTGTTTGTCTGCAAGATTAATGCTTAAGGATGCCTGTCCAACAATTTGGACATGTAGATAAAATGCAGTGAATGGTTAGGCCCAATGTTTTAGTCCACAGTTACAAAGACATCCTAAATCATTGAGACATATCTAGAACAGCAACCCAATTTCTAATACATTTGGTATTCTGTACCTTCTAACCAATATTCCTCAGTGAACAAACCACACTAGAAATATGATTTGATTGGTTAAAGCTTAAAGAATAACAAACTAGTCATTTGCAATTACAGCAAAAGCATGACCATAATTTAACTCAGAGGCTTTTCAGGTAAATCTAAAGATACAGGTGATCAATGTGGGGTCAGAGTAAGGATCGTGGCTCTAAAGGTAAGCAAAGGTCTGAGATGGTGACTGAGAGAGGAGCCTGCATCTTTAACTATTCTTTGCAGTTTTGGAACTGCAAGATCATTATCCCAGGGGGCTGTTTATTTTACTTTTCTGAAGTTAGGGTAACTGCCATTTAGATCTTGGTCCAAAGGCATCTGAGTCAAAGAAATTCTACAATTTTCCACTCAGTTGTGCTGTTCTATGATAATAAAATTCAATTAAAAAAAATTTTTCAGGGCACATGGGTGGCTCAGTCAGTTGAGCATCTAACTCTTGATTTCAGCTCATCTCTTGATCTCCGGGTCCTGGGATCGAGCCCCATGTGTTTTGGGCTCTGTGCTCAGTGGGGAGTCTGCTTGTCTTCCTCTCCCTCTCCCCCTGCTCTCTCTCCCCCTCTCTCTTAAATAAATAAATCTTAAAATTCTTTTCAATTAATAAACTATAAACTATTTATAAAACAATTTAAAGGAAGCCTGAAAGAATGTAGTTGCTTCGGTATCTTTTCTCACTAATAACCAGCTTGCATTAACCATTGATTAGTTCAACCTAGTTTTCTTTCATACTTGAGTAGAATATGCCCACCTAACTCACCCTGGGTTTTTGGTCTTGTTCTGTCTTGTTTTAGCATGTCCGTGGCTTCAAGATCTCTACAGCTATCTTTTCATAAGAATTTTACATTGGAATTTTTCCTCTTGTTCTGGATTTTACTTAAGTTAAAAACTCAATAGCTTCCAACTTAATGAGAAAAGCTACTAATGTGCCTGCTCAATGCTCATAATTAGTCCTCTAAGTTCTAAAATTTTGTCATGTTCTCTGTGACATCCATTTTTGTCCTCCCTACTCTAGAAAATAAGTAACTAAAACTATCAGGGAAAGCAGGAATTGTAGGAAAAATACACTTGTGGTAACCTAAAGTGTTCATTTCATTATTTATTCTTATTATTGGAGAAAAGTTTCCACTGGGATATAGTAGCACTCCTTTTGCTATTTCTCAGCACTCGAGCTCGAATCCTGGGGATATCTGCCATTGTAGGGGAGGCTGAGACAGAGAAACAAGGCTTACTCTGTGCGGGAGAAGTTGTGCTTGGATAGAGGTCTACCAGCAACCACCTCAAACTTATCACTGACTTCTAGCAATGTACTTGAGGTATAGCAGGTGAATGTTTGTTGAGGGAATGGTTAAATGGATGAGTAAATTTCTTTCCATGCCTTGTATAACTAAGGGCTATTACCAGTGCAAGGTCACACAATGACATATTGAACAAGTATAGAAATGAAGCCAAATTTCTTGACTTCCAGCAAATGTCCCCCATTCTATCCCCCACCTGCATTGACAAGGACCAGATGTCACTCAGCCCTCCTTGTATCTGCTTTCACAGTCGGAGTTGACTGATAGGGTGCAAGGGTGGGGGAGTGGCCTCTTCTCCATTCTTTTTTTGGATCTTTCAAAGTTGTTGTTGTCTGTTATAGTTTTGTAAGAAAGTAAAGAGTGGAAATTGTCGACATTCCTGATAGAGTCCAAGGGTGGGGGGGTGGCCTGTTCTCCATTCTTTTTTTGGATTTTTCAAAGTGGATCTTCCAAAGTTGTTGTCTGTTATAGTTTTGTAAGAAAGTGAAGAGTGGAAAAGGTCGACGTTTAGAGAGTCAGACATTTGAAAATTAGCCAAACTACCTCAATCTATTTCTTAGATGGGTTTATATTTGACAAGAAACTGAAATATTATCGTACCATGTTTTCTACACCATAAAAAGTCAAGCTGTTTTTAGACATCTTGTGATCTGGAAAATAGAGGATTTTATAATTACTGGCCCTCCCACCACTCACTGTGTTTCACCCCATCGGATGGTGATATTCAGTAACAAATTTAGTATATTTAAGGGTATCCATAAATCCACAACTCAATTTAGTCTTGAAAGGTAAAACCTTATAATAGAGTGCAGTTTGGGTCCTGAAAAAAAAAAATCTCAGCATCTTTAATAACAAATGAAGTTAAATTGCTCTTAATTTATTTAAGCTGAAAAATGTTCTTCTAAAAACAGACTTAGATCATGAGACCCGTAAAGAACGTATCTGAAGATTCCGCTATCAGAAATAGCCAGCATAACACAGGAAATGTGATCCTTTTTTGGGCATGAACTGAAGGCTTAAGTGCAGGTACTTGGACATTCTCTGATAAAATAAAATGACTAAACATTTATCTGGATTAGGAGTGTAACAAGGGGAAGAGAGGAAGCTGGTCAGAAATGATCTACAGGATAGGAATGAAGACCAGCTTTCTTTTGTGAGTGCTTTTCAAATGTTTGTATCTCTATGTCTCTAATAAAATAAATAAATATTCCCCAACACTTGGGATTATTTATATTACTGTGACCCCTTCCTAATCTGCTCATGTTTTAAAATCTCTTTCATTACACTCAGGTTTATTCTTAATTGCCAGCATTACCTTCTTCTGTCACTGTGGATTTCAAAATTTTGTTTTAGATCTTGTAGCTTTCTTGCAAAGAAAATAATTCAGTGTAATTCTTCATTGTTTTCATCTACTGGAATACTCAAAATGCAGCAACTCATTGAGGTGGAATGCAAAGCAGGGACCAACCCAGATGTTCTGTTCAGATTTAAATCCCAGCTTGGCCACTTGCTCCAATCTTTGACCTTTGGACATGATTTAAGTATTTGTGCCTACACTTTTGCATATTTAATAGAAATTTTAAAGCTCACATAGAGTTATCATGAGGATTAGAAGAGATACTCTTTGTCAAACCTTAGTTCAGGAACAGGTCCTTAACAAAGGTTGGATTTTTTTGTAATTATTATTTCCTTGTTCCTGCTAAGGATCTAGTGTTCTAGAGTTAGCTAAAATGTTAAGAAGGCATTGTGTGAGGAGGTGAAAGTGGGCAGTGTTCCCTCTCAGCAGTTCACAGCTTAGACTCTGGACCTCATTTGATCATAAAAGGAGGGGAGCGTTGTGTGTGTGTGTGTGTGTGTGTGTGTGTGTGTAAGAGACAGATAGAGAGAGAAATAATCTTGAAACTTCTCTTTTGTTTCCATGGCACAATTTCTGGGTATCCTTTTTACACTGCTCTTTTTTGCTGGCTCCATTTTTCCTCCCTACCCTCCTTCAATCAGTCCTTGGATCTCTTGTTTCTCTCTCCACACTGTCCCTAGATGATCAGGTCCTCACCATGATTTCAACCCTCACATGTCTGATAAGGGCACCCAACTCTCTACTTCTAGCTCTCCTGAGCATTAGATTTTTATTCCAATGGCTCATTGGGCATCTCCCTCTAATATCCCTTAGCATTTTCAAACTCAACATCTTTAAATATGGGACACATTATTTTAAGCCCCTCTCTCAGCTGCCAACATTCTCCTCCTGAGGTCTTTTCTTGGCCAGTAGTGTCATCATTTACCCAAACCCTCTAGCTTAATAACCTCAGAGTTGTCCTGAACTTCGTCTTCTAAGTCAACTCAGCTGCCAGGTCTACCTCCAAATCAACTGTCATTTCTTAGGGGTGCTTAGGGGTGTTTCAGTGAAAACCAACACAAATTAACTCCAAAAAGCATGGATGCCATGTTGTTCTTTGCTGAAGTTTTCTGGTGGAGAAAGGGAACACTTTGCACAACTCAGAGAAATATTTTCTTTGTAAAGTTTTGCTCTTCATGGCAGCTGATCAAAATTTCACCAGCTCCTCTCTCTTCCTCTTTTTTGGCTCTATCTCTACCACCACCCCCCCCCAGCCTCATCCACCTTCCTGGATCTTTCCCTCTGTGTGTCTTCCTGAGCTTATCGCATGCAGTAAATTTTGGCCTCTCTGTACTTCTTCAATCAAGGAATTATAGTTTTAAACAGTCAACACAATCAAGTTCAGTGTCTAAGCAGAAGAAAACACAGAGAAACAAAAAGATGATAGAAGGCAGTGCTGTGGGAGAGTAAAAGTAATAACTAAAGATAATAGAGGCTATAAATTCTTTAGCCTCATTTTTTGGCCTCTCTCATACCAATATACCTTATAAATTCATACATGATGAATTCTCTACTATGAGTGCTCTGCCCTTTCCCTGGGCTTCTAGTCCAAATTTTCAGCTTTACCTAGTCATCCCTTGAGATTTAGCTCAAAGATACTTTTTGCATTTTTCCAAAGTACTCACCAACCCCCCACAACTAACACAGTAAATTACTCTTATTTTCTGTATTCTCAAATAACCTTGAACACACTAATTGTGCCTGTACCTCCTCTCCCACTAGAATGTAAGCCCCACAAATGGGAATCTCTAATTCAGTGAATGACGATTGAACTTCGACTATGTGCTAGGCTGTGTTCAAAGTGGTTGGGAGTCATGGGTGAACAAAACACATAGAAAGTTCTGCCCATTGGGGAGCTTGCATTCTGGGTAAGATACAAACAATAAACAATAGCATTCTAAATGAGTAAATCAGACTAGGTAAGAAGGTTGTGAGTTACAGAAAAATGGAAATGTAGAGGAATCTGGAGTACGTGGAGGTACAGATGGCAATTTCAGATTGCATACAAGGTTGAGAAGGTGAAATTCAAGGAAACATAGAAAGAGATGGAGGAGATAGCCCTGGATATACCTGGGGAAGAGCATACAGAAAGATGACACAATCGCATCATGGTAAAGGCCCCAAGGGTGGATCTCCCTAGAATTTTGGAAGAAGAGCAAGAAGGTTGGTTTGGCTAGAATAGAGAAAACGAGGAAAGAGTAGCCAGAGAGAAGGTTGCAGAAGTGATGGGAACCATATCATATAGTGCCTGGAAGTCAACAAGGCTTTGGCTTTTACTCACATGAAATGCAAAGCCACGTCTGGGTATTTAGCAACAGACTGACACCATCTGACTTACATTTTGGAAGGATTGCTCAGGCTGCTCTGTGGAGCACTGACTATAAGGATACACAGATAAGGAGCAGGGAAGCCTGTTAGGGGGCTATCATAATAATTGAGATGGGATGGTGGTTGCTAGGACCAGGTAGTAGGATTTCATAACTGAAGGAATTCAAAGTCAGCAGGAATTCAAGAAAGGACTGTCAGGATTTTGGTCTGAGCAACTGGAAGGGCAAACTTTCTATGAACTGATATAAGAAATACTTTGGATGGAGTAAGTGTGAGTGTTATCAGTATCTT
Source organism: Leptonychotes weddellii (assembly GCF_054177405.1). Classification (NCBI taxonomy): domain Eukaryota; kingdom Metazoa; phylum Chordata; class Mammalia; order Carnivora; family Phocidae; genus Leptonychotes; species Leptonychotes weddellii. The sequence continues at coordinate 50,800,100 of NC_138373.1, forward strand.
GGTTTTGGACATAATGAGTTAGAGATAGCTCTTCAACATCCAAGAGATACATCCAGTAGACATTTGGGTATTTGAATCAGTATGGGAGAGAAGTCTAAATTGGAAAAAAAAAAAAAAAAAGCCATCTTTAGTACATAGATGACACAGCCATGTAACTTGAGTGGGTGTAAAGAGTGAAAAAGAGAGGATCTGATACCCCCTCCATTAACTGGTCAGGACACAAGGACAAATGCGCAGAGGACACTGATGAGGCACCAGCGCAAAGTATGGAGAAACCCAACAGAGCATCCTGGAAGTCAAGTGAGGTGATTAATTGTGTTAAACCTGATCATAAGATGAGGACCGACACCCAAGAGCAATTTCCATAGACTGTAGGGAGAAGAGGCCTGACTGAAGTGGGCTGAGAGAATGGAAGGAGAGGAATTGACAACGATGAATGTCAACAGACCTTTGAAGGAAGTTTACTAAAGGGAGCGGAGAAATTGCTTAGAAACTGGAGTTAGAGGAAGTGGATTGAGAGGAATTTGTTGGTTTTGTTTATTTCCTCATTCGTTTTAAGTTGAAAGTATGTTTGTATGCTGATGGGAATGCTCCAAAAGGCAGGCTGGAGGTAGATGAAATGGGAGAGAAATGGAGAGATTCCTGGATCGCCATCTTTGAGAAGGGAGAGGATATAGCACCAGCTTTATTAGTTCATCCATACTAACAAGATCGAGATTGAGCTTTGTTTTCCTGAACTAGCGCCATGTTTTGTCCATGGTGAGTATCCAATGAATGTGTATATAATTATTTGCTTTTTCACTAATGTAGAGAGGGAAAAAAATTCATTCTGTCTTATATCTTCTTCCCTCTCTCTTCTATCTATACCATGTTATACTGTAGTCCATCCTCTTAGTTCATCCAACATGTTCATAAGGAAAGAAGAGAGAGAGCAGTGGTAGTGGGTAGGGAAGCATAGTGGGAGGTGGGGCAGTCAGGGAGAGACAGAGACAGAGAGAGACCTGTGAAACATTGTGGAACATTAGTGTTCAATTATCTAAAAAACGAAAGCCAAGCAATGAAGAGAATACTGTGTTGCCTGTCCCTGCCTTACACGCAGCCAGATAGTTTTCAGGGTAACCTAGTTGTGAATCAGCCAAAGTCCTCTGTCTCTAGTGGCTTCGTTGCTAATGGAGGGGGCTGTTTCCCAGCCACTTTTTCTCCCTCTCTTCTGATGCTGCAATGTTTTCCTCCCTTTGGCTCTGTCCCTACGTTCCCAACTGTCTTTCCACCCACACACACACACAGGGACTGATTTCCAATGTGGGACAAACTTTTTATTTTCCTTATAAAATTTTAGTGTACTTTGTGTTGCTAAATTAGTTCTCTTTCTGTTCCATGTCTAAAGAGCCTGTTCTAAACACTGGTGAGAACTGACTTAGTGTAGAAAGACATTCTAAACTCTTCTCCTAACATTTGTAGTAATTAAGTATCTTCATGATCAAAATTAAAAAAAAATTAAATCTCTAATAATGAAGCAAATCAGACCACCACTAAACTACCATAGGAATAAGTTAGTAAAAAATTGGTATGTCTCACCTGTTTGATGACTCTGGGCCCCGTAATAAATGGCAGGCACTGTAAATCTGACTGTTCTGGGAAAAGCCGTCATTCCTCCTGGTCCCTCCATTTCAGGAATACAGGATTAGCCATGGATTTCGCAGAAGAGTTGATCCAGGGCTATTTTAAGATTTCTCTAGTTCAGAGATTCTTAGATCAGCAATTGGCTCAGAGAATATAAGCTAATTCCAGATGTCTATGGATCTGGAATTTTCTCTTACATATTTAAAAGTTATAGATTCTTGCCATACCTTCATCTAATGTATGCAATGAGGCTTACAGGTGCTATATTTCAGTCTCTGAACTTTCACCCAGAAGCTGAGGTTCTCTTTTGAATTAACTTTTGATACTATGTGTGTATTATAAATGGCAGACAGAGCTTGTTGAAGAAGCAGGCTGTGCCCTGGAGGACCCTTCTAAATCTAGAATAGATACTTACGCAATCATTTCAGAGGGTGATCAGTGATTTACAATGGGGGCTGGTACAAAAGGACAAGACGGGCCAATCCCTATCTTACTCTTGTAGTTTCACTGGGAAAACGAGTTAGGTAGTTAGTTTTACTACTTACTAATGGTGAAGTCATGATGAAAGCAAGAGTGGTCAGGGAAGCCCTCATGGGCTTGAGAGCCGAGTTCATGAGGAAGCAAGAACTATGGGTAATCAGAGGATACCAGCTGGTAGAAAGAAGATGCTTAACCCACAAGAGAGAAACATTGCTGCCTAGGAGATAAAAGGGTGAACTGGCAACTGGAGGTGGACCCGGGTATTTAGGGCCTGCCGGTTACACAATTCTAATTGTCTTATGTAAGAAAAAGGATATAAAATTACAAATATAAAACCACTAGAGACTCTCCCAGATTCATGGTGAAGATCCAAGCCAGTCAAAGGTCCTGAAAAAAATGACTTGAATATGCAATTTTTAAAAGAGAATATACAAGTGACCAAAAACTATGAAAAGGTGTTGATCTTCATTATCTGCACATTAAAACTGTAATGCACTGCCATCGTCACTGAAAGATAATTCTTCATAAGTCTCTCGGGTGTGTGCATGTCTTGCAAAGAGAGCTAATACTCTGCTTTGAGAGTCTGGTTTTTTTTCCAGACTACGTTTTCAAAGATGTTTGCAAAGATGTTTGCATAATGTACAGACTTGGAAGATGGAAATAGCGTCTCTCTCTTTGGAGCAAAACAGGTCTGCTTACTGCCCACTATAAAAGATTAAGGTTCCCTAACACAGGATTCCTTTCCTATAATGCAACTCACTGTTCAGGCAGGTGCCATCTGGCTTTCTTTGCATTGCTCTGCAGGATCTGGGGCTCAGAGAACCCATGTGGATATTCTGGTTACTCTAATGGCTGTGAAATAAACTGTCCTTCATCTCTGACCCAGGAATATAGAGTCTCTTTCCAAGGTCGGGGAAGGTAGAGTAAAAAACTACATAGGATAAAAATCTCAGATGTTTACAGTCCTTGACACTTGACATGGTACACCCTCTAGAATGGCTAAAAATAAAAAGATTAATGATATCAAGGGGGGTTTTTTTATGGTGGTTTGTGAAAGTCAGGGAGGACTCTGGTATTCTTCTAAGGTGCTAAAAGTGTTTTCTTGATCTGAGTAGTGGTGATGCAAATGTGTGTTCATTATGTGAAAATGCATTGAGCATATTATAGAGTATAGACTCATGATTTGTGCACTTTCCTATATGTATGCTTTATTTCAGGAAAAAGACTAAGAAAATCACAACCCAGGTCATTTACTTAGCATACTGTGTTACCTCATGGTAATAATTCTAAGAATAATCTCATTTAAGATTAAACTGAGCATAGTTTAGAGTTTAATGGATTTAGAGGGCATGGTTAAAAAACTCCCTCAAGAAAACCATCATAGTGGGGCACCTGGGTGGCTCAGTTGGCTGAATATCTGACTCATGATTTCAGCTCAGGTCTTGATCTCAGGGTTGTGAGTTCAAGCCCAGCATTGGGCTCAGTGCTGGGCATGGAGCCTAGAAAGAAAAAAAAAGAAAGAAAGAAGGAAGGAAGGAGAGAGAGAGAGAAAGAGAGGAAGGAAGGAGAGAGAGAGAAAGAGAGGAAGGAAGAGAGGAAGGAAGAACAAAGAAAACAATCATAGTACTAAACTTGCTTTAAAGTGAGGTGCTTTAATGTTTATGTCTTCTGGCATACTCTGTAATTTTTCTTATTTTTTTAAATGTTGCTGTATGTTATAAAGAGAATTATACTGATTCAGATTATGTTCATTAAGATAAAAAATGAGAAATTTGCTTAATTCCAGATTGTCTGGAACTAAAACTTCACAAAGCCTGACATACCTTTACTAATAATAACTAAAATCATAGTAATAATAACTAACTTTTACTGATGGTTTATCGTGTTCAAAGCAACCTTTGTTCTTGATGGATGTCGTTCTATGGAATCTTCTCAACAACTGGGTGAAGCTTCAGAGTCCTTGAGCTCTGCACACAGTCTTGAGCTCTGCACACAGTCCTTGAGCTCTGCACACAGTCTTGAGCTCTGCACACAGTCCTTGAGCTCTGCACACAGTCCTTGAGCTCTGCACACAGTCTTGAGCTCTGCACACAGTCCTTGAGCTCTGCACACAGTCTTGAGCTCTGCACACAGTCCTTGAGCTCTGCACACAGTCCCTATGCCAGTGTTGTTCGTGGGTCATTTCCTTACTTTAAGCAGTGTTACAGATTACATCATCAACCGTCAATCCGCCAAAATAAACATAGCAAATATAATATGGAAGGTGACAGCACCCTATGTTAAGAAGAAAGTAAAGAATAATTTTTAAGTAAAAAAAGTTATTGAAAGTAACCACCATTCTCTGAAAACCTGCTCTACAAAACTTAAAAAAAAGATTGATTACTCATAGTACTTGCCCACTTGTGTTCTGACTCACTTGCCATTTAATATTACGTTAAGTGAAGGTAAAAATGCAGGAAATTAACCCAACCTTGTCAAAGCGTAGAGTACAGAGTTGTCTAAAACCAATTTTAAGGAAGCTCATATTAATTGACTCTGCCCAAAAATCCTTATTTGTTGAGGCTAGAATTCACTATTATATTACATAATACTAAAGAAACAGGAAGACTTCTAAAACTGTTTTGATGTTCTCTACTTCGGGCCTTTGGTGGAGGCAGCGTTGGGAGATTGTTCATACACGGTTCTAATTCTTACTTCTTAAAAGGGTTAGAGAAGATTTTTAAACCAAAATTAAATATTTTTCCATTTAAATGTGCAAATCATCATGTAAAAAGAGTCATTTTGGGGTAATTTTTACTAGGTTACATGTTACATCAAGAGATGGATAATTTACATGAGGTAATAAAAACAATTTTTTTTAAAGTTCGCTTTGAAATTGATGTGAGATGCCCAGAATAGGCCTATCCAGGATTGTGTAATCTTTAAAAACTGTCCTTGAAAAACTAGTGTTCCACATACTATTACAAATGCAAGCAATCTGTGTTATGGACTTTTAATCATGACTCAAACGTGCCATGGTAGTAATAGATAAATTTCTGAGGTCTCTGAGACCCCATCACACGTTCTTCATAAGGTTCAATTTGTTCTTTTTTGACAAAGTTTGATGTACTTGTTTATTTTGGTTCACCTTTCTTAGAAATGATTAATAATGGGTCACCTGGGTGGCTCAGTCGTTAAGCATCTGCCTTCGGCTCAGGTCATGATCCCAGGGTCCTGGGATCGAGCCCCGCATCGGGCTCCCTGCTTGGCGGGAAGCCTGCTTCTCCCTCTCCCACTCCCCCTGCTTGTGTTCCCCCTCTCGCTATGTCTCTCTCTGTCAAATAAATAAATAAAATCTTAAAAAAAAAAAAAGAAATGATTAATAATGGACACTTCTAAAGTACTAGCTATAGGAGTAACACATTTAAATTCTATGTATCTCCTTTTATAATTCCCTGGAAAAGAGAACATCATTTATTAAGGTGATAAAATAATTTAGCCCCCAAAACATTTGTAAGTCATCGTAGTCTTATCCCCCAAATTCACACTTAAGAAGTAAAAGCATGGACACACAAATATACGTGAGGTGACTTTGTTGGGGGGGTTGCTTTTGTCTATTGAGAAAAAGTTTCAAACTTCTTTCTCTTTCAATTCAGATGGTCTGAACGATGGGCTTATTCATTGGTTCACACACCCATCTATAGGTGTGAGTCTAGATGGTAGATATAATGTTGGATACAAATAAGCAGAAAGGAGGGCGTGGGCAGAGTAAAGATTCCAAGGCTGGGGGCAGAAGAGTGTGGGGAGAAGGAGAGGAGAGTGGCCAAGGGCCTCCACTGGGACCGGCAGAGTCTGACACAGCAGCAGGGTCTTAGCCCAGAGAACTTGGTAGAAAGTTTTCTGCATACCAGAAATGCTTGTCACAGGCAGTGTTTTGCTTTTTAAATGAATCTGCAGGCAGTGTTTAGATGTGAATGGAGAGAGCGAGGCCTCTGGACCACCACACTGAAGAGGTTTCCAGATGTAAAGTGAGAAATCTAGATTTGGTATTGCTGACTAGGATGATGACAGACAGAAGAGAAAAATAGAATTGCTTTGAAAGATATTTGTAAGGGAGGAATTAATGTAATGTCCTATCTGATTGGATGGAGAGAGAAAGGAGAAGAAAGATACCATGGAGGGTTCCAGCTGAGGCAATTAGGAGAACAGAATTTCTATTGTGGAAGAGAAAGTCAAGAGATTTGGTAACAAGATTTTCTTTTAGATATGTTCCGGGGTTTTTTGCTTTGTTTTGTTTTGATTACACTAATGTCAGAGCTGAATTTGTTCATCAGCAAGAAGACTGAAATGTGATAGTTTATGTTCTGCATAGAGCTCCTGTGAAAATATTTTAATTAAAATAAATGTTTATCTGTTTGCAAGTATCTGGTGGTTGGTTTAGCATTATAGCTGTGAGGCCGATAAACAAATGCTGAAGAGTATCAGTCCTTTACTTTTTATGAATCTCCTTTTTTCCTTCTTTTCTCATTCCTCAGAATTGTGTGTGAGTGGTGAGTGTGTGGTGAGTGTGTGTGAATGTGTGCATGTGTGAAAGAGAGAGAGATAGAGACAGAGAGACAGAGAGAGACTTGGGTTACCACATTCATCACTTGGCACAAAGGAAGAAGCGATGAATGCCCTTACCCTGCAGACATCTGCAAATAGGCATCAGATTCACCATATAAAGAACCCAGCATTTGCGGGATTCACAGCGACCAGCTAATGTTTTCAGAGAAGATACTAAAGGAAGTAATCACAACAGAATTATCAATCTGAGCTTTTCAGCTATGAGATACTTTCCTGTCCACTGCCTCTTTACTGTCACCATGTGTAAGTGAAAGTTAACCAAACCTGGGGGGATTATCTCTCATTCTCTCTCTACCAACAGAAAGGAGGAGAAGGATTACTATCTATGGACTGGTTACCATTCGTTAAATCTCCTTAGGCTTATTGCTACATCTAGTATCCACAAGTTTGAGAAATAGGGATTATTGTTCCTAATTTATGGATAAGAAGCCTTCTCCCGAGAGGTGGAAGAATTTTTCCAAGGCCCCACAGAGCAGGATGGTATTTGTGGGTATACAGACATATGTCAGTGTCCCATGGCATGAAGCCATTTTGCAAACCGTAGAGTTTTATTCAAATGAGAGGACCTGGACTCTTGGGCCTGTATAGAGCCAGACTTGATGATGAAATTCATCAATAACATTGCATAATAGCCTTGATTCAAGAAGATTTCAGCAGATTATTCTCTCTCCTTTCCTCGTTCCTTCCTTCTGCCCTCCTTCCCTCTTTCTTTCTTCTTTCCTTCCTTTTAGAATATTACCTTTATTTCATGGATTAAAATACAAGTACACCGCAGGATGTTGACAAAATTTCACCATGTTGAATTACTAATTTATTTATCCATTTTATAATTAAATGATTCCAAGACAGATCTCTAATACCAAAGTAGAAATGATTATATTCCAATCAATATATATACATATGTATGTACATATATATACATATATGCATGCACATCTCTATCTATACACATATATAGATATACACACACATACATATCTATATACATATATATAGATACAGATGTGTATGCACGTATACATGTATATATAAAATCAATTATCTGCTCAGACTCAGGCAAGATTTTTCTCCTTGCTAAGCATCTTTTCCCTCATTATAAAGGGGGGATAATAGTGGGACATATTTCACAGAACTGTTGCGAGGATTAATGTATTAAGCACTTGCATAGCACCTGGTCCATATAAAACACAGAGTGTATGTAAAAAATTCAAATCGTGCATACATCTCATTGAAATATTACATTTCTGTTGCTTAGGGTTTAACTTGCCTCCTTATTTTTGTAAACTATTATGTCTTCATATTCCAAGTCCTTCTTTACCTTCCTGTTGAGGAATGCATTGCTGCATTCAAGCAAGCAACACTTCCAAATTGTTATCCTGTTGCTCTGTGGGATCAAAGGCACTCTTCTAATCTCTTTACATGGGGCTGTGCTTGAGCGTATTCATTTATCCTTACCAAACCCTTTGAGATCTTTTAGGATGAAAGAAAGGTACTTTCTAACGTATTGTCACCATAAGGCATTTTGTATCTGTTTCATGTCTGTGGATGATGTGACAACAGTATGTCATTCCGCCCAAAGTCTTCAATGTGCAACATAAAATCTATTTGCCAAAATATTGTGAGGCTTCATTAATTTGTAAAGTTCCTTGGGACCCTTGAGCTTAGTGTACCATAACTGGTAGAAAATACTATTATTGGTACTTTAATTATAAAGCCCTTTTAGATGCCTCTTCAAGTATGATTGAGACATTTTCCTTCAATATGTGATTCAGAGAGCTAGTTATTCTGGCATCAGGATGGCTTATTAGAGGAGCATAAAATACTTATAAATGTGCTGAAGTTCACAGAATGTTGTATTCTCAAATCCATAAGCATGTACTTTTTTACTGAATGTGACACTGCAGATTTTAGATTCTTTGCTACTTTATTTGGCACACCGTATAAAGGTATTGAATCATCTGGAATCTTTTTGAAAAATTCCATGTTTCCTTTGAAGGGGTTATCTCCAAACAAGACAAAAAGTCGAAGAGGTAGCTATAAGACAGTATTTCATTTGCTTTCAACTTCTCTCCCTCAAATCTTAGGATTTCAGAGCTGAGAGGAATCTTGCAAAGTAATAAAAATTTACTCTAACTTCCTTTTTTAAATGAAGGAAATTAAAGTTAGGCAGCAGAAGTCATTAGTGTTTACATCTAGAACTTGTTCTTACATCTTTTGAACCACAAAATAAATACTATTGTGTTAAAAACACTATCCAGGTTACCATCGGAAGCTGCCTGTCACGTATTATGATTTAGACATCTCACTTTTCAGCTTCCAGGATCTAGACGTCTCAGCTAACTGGAAATAGTTTTCCACATGTTTAAGAAAAGGCAGAATAGAGTAGGAAGTGAGAGAATCAGTTCAGTATGTTTATTTAAAATAACAAAAATACAGGGGTGCCTGAGGGGCACAGTGGGTTAACGTTTGGTTTTGGCTCCAGTTGTGATCTCAGGGTCACAAGATAATGCCCCGCAGGGGGCTCCGTGCTCAGTGGGGATTCTGCTTATGACTCTCTCTCTCTCTCTTCCTCTCCCTCTGCCCTTCTACATACCTCTCTCTCTCAAATAAATAAATCTTTAAAAATTAAAAAAAAATAAAAATACAGAAAACTATCTAGATTTAGTTTGGATTTACTGTGATAATTGTTCATACTGATACTCTCTAGGACTTCATGGCCATAAAATATTTGCCTAAATTAAAATATTTTGAAAGACTCTTTAAGAAGTCTCCTCAGTGTTTCTCTGAATTCAATAAACCAAAATATCATATACCCTAAGATGACTGGATTAATAGAGGTTTTTGGTAATGGCATTTTAAATTTTTTCAAAATTTCACATCTTAATTTTGAAAAAGATATAAAAAGATATAAAAAGCAAAATTCCTTGTAATGTTGCTGACTGAAGTCTGTTCGATAATCCTAACTTAACTATTTTCACTTTTCTTAAATGATCATAAATAATAGCTTTCTGTGAAATTATAAACATAGGCCACATAAACACAGGTCACATCCATCTGGCGATAAATTTTTAGATGTGACACCAAAAGCGCAATCAACTAAGCATAAGATAGATATATTGAACATCATCAAAATGAAAAATTTTTGTGCATCCAAGGACACTATCAAGAATGTAAAAAGACAACCCACAGAATGGGAAAAAATATTTATATCCAACATATATAAAGAACTCTCACAAATCAGCGAAAAGACAAACAGCACAAATGAAAATGAGCAAATGAATTGAAAGGACATTTCTCCTAAGAAGACCTATAAATAGCCAACAATCAGGGGGGCAAATGCTAAATATCACTAGTCATTAGGAAAATGCAAATGCAAACCACAGTGAAATACAACTTCACACCTGCAAGGAAGCTACAATCAAAATAGTGGAATATAACGTTGTTGGTGGGGATGTGGAAAATTGGAGCCCTGATGCATTGCTGTTGGGTAAGTAAAATAATGCAGCTACTGTGGAAAAGATTTTGGTGGTTCCTCAAAAAGTTAAACAGAATTACCATAGGAGCCAACAATCCACCCCAAGTAAAGAATTGAAAAGAATTCTCTACCAAAAAGAATTTAAAATAATTATTCAAACAAAAACTTGTACATGAATGTTCACAGAAGCACTATTCACAATAGCCAAAAAGTAAAAATAACCCAAATGTCCATAATGGATGGTTGGATAAAAAATATGTGATATATCCATGCAATGGATTTATTATTTAAGCATAAAAAGGAATGAAGTTCTGGGGCGCCTGTGTAGCTCAGTCGGTTAAGCGTCTGCCTTTGGCTCAAGTCATTACTTGGGGTCCGGGGATGGAGCACTGCATTGGGCTCCCTGCTCAGTGGGGAGTCTGCTTCTCCCTCTCCCTCTGCCCTTCCCCCCAGTTTGTGCTCTCTTTCTCTCAAATGAATAAATAAAACCTTAAAAAAAAGAAAAGAACTGAAGTTCCGACATGTGCTACAACATGGTTGAACCTTGGAAGCATCATGCTGAGTGAAATAAGTCAGACAAAAAAGGGTGAATAGTGTATGATTCCACTTATATTGAAATATCTAAAATAGGCAAATTCATGGAGATAGAAAGTAGATTAGTGGCTAGCAGGGGCCGAAGGGCGGGAGAGATGGCAAGTTACCATGTACCGATACAGAGTTTCCATTTGCAGTATTGAAAATATTTCGGAACTAACGAAGATGATAGGTACACAGCACGGTGAATGTACTACCTGCCACTGAATTGTACCCTTTAAAATGGTTACTTTTATGTTACGTGGATTTTATCTGCGTGTGAAAGAGGAAATTAAAATATCAAATTATATACTAGCCTAAAATAAAAAAGGGAGGTTTACAAATATGTCACTAAATATTGCAGGGATCTCTGGAAAACTTTTGTTCTAAATATGTGTTAGAGATTTAGAATGTTCTAAATTCGAAATCTAAATTTGAAAGTAAGCGTTTGTTCTCACATCCTCTGATAAAGACAAAGCTTTAGGTAAGCAAAGACTAATCAACTAAAAGCACTAGAACAGCAGTAACTCAAAGTACAAACATAACAGAAAACTGCAGCCTGGGACTCTGACAGCTTGAGTGGCATTTTACTGAGTATCTGCTTGCCAACGGAAATGTGGGAACAGTTAAAAATAGAGCCGATGAAGGAATCAGAGCAAATGCTAGGGGCACATCTGTAATAAGATTGAGGTTGAATTATAAAGATAAATTCTTTTCATTATTTACACTAGTGTTTATTCCAGCCCTATTGAAGTAGGGATTCATATTTTGCTGAATTTTACCAGAATAACATTTGCTGGTTATTCACAAATAGTTGGAGACAACGTGTATTGGCTGAGCCATGAATCTGAGCTTGTGTAAAGCTCAGATCCTGCATCGCTTACCTTCTCTGAGCCTCAGTTTTCTCAACTGTAAGATGGAGATGACAATACCCTGCTCTCCGTGTGTGGGGAGCATAATGACACCATGTACGTAAAGCAGACAGCCTGGCACAGAGAAGGCAATTATTAAACATTAGTTCTCCATTTCAAGGAAAACCCTCTATATCTAAAGCTGTCTCAGTGAGGTTTTTGTTTAATATTTGTACTGTTTTAGGGTTTTTCTCAGGGAGGGGTGAGAGGAGAATTGCTAAATTAAAAAAAAGGTTTTTTTAATCTTTTTTAAAAAAGATTTTATTTATTTATTAGAGAGGGGAGAGGGGCAGAGGGAGAGAATCTGAAACAGACTCTGAGCTGAACGTGGAGTCCAACGTGGGGCTCCATCCCACGACCCCTCAGACGATGACCTGAGCTGAAACCAAGAGTCAGATGCTTAACCGACTGAGCCATCTAGGTGCCTCTAAGGAAAAGTACCATGGAGTTTTCAAGCTCAACCTGAAGCTTTTCCATGCTTTAAGAAGTGGGCTACTTCACATAAAATTCTTTATACAGTTAAACATTATCATAAAGGTTCATCTCTGAATAAGCACATTTCTATTGTTCTTTCTCATGGATATTATTTTCTTATTATTTAATCATCTAAGAAGATACAGTACCGAAGCTGGGAATACAAAATTTGGACTCTTACCTTATATCATAAACCAAATTAACTCAAAATGGATCAAAGACCTAGAGGTAAGACCTAAAAGTATAAAACTCTTAGAAGAAAACAGGGCAAATGCTTCAAAAAAATACACTGGACTTCATCAAAATTAACAACTTGTGTGCATCAAAGGAAACTAGCAGCAGAGTGAAAAAGCAATCCATGGAATGTGAGAAAATATTTGCAAATCATCTACCTGGTAAGGGATTAATATCCAAAATACATGAAGGATTCCCATAACTCATGACAACAACAAAAAGCAACTCAAAAAATGGACAAAAGTCTTGAATAGACGTTTCTCCAAGAAGTTAGACAAATGGTCTATAAGCACATGAAAGGATCATCAATATCACTAATTATTAGAGAAATACAAATGAAAATCACAATGAGACAGCACATCACATCCATTAGGATAGTACTAAAAACAAAATAAACAGAAAGCAACAAATGTTTGTGAGGATGTGGAGAAATTGGAGCCCTCGCACACTGTGGGTAAGAATGTAAAATGGTTACAGCCACTATGGTCAACAGTATGGCAGTTTCCCCAAATAATTAAAAATAGAATTACCATATGATCCAGCAATTCCTCTTCTGGATATATACACACTAGCACTGAAAGCAAGGACTCATACAGTTGTTCGAAGCAACGTTATTCACAATAGCCGCAAGGTGAAAGCAACCCAAGTGTTCATTGATGTATAAATGGATAAATACCGTGTGGTATGTAAACACGATACAGTTTTATTCAGCCTTAAAAAGAAAGGAAATTCAGACACATGCTATGACATGAATGAGCCTTGAAGACATTATGTTAAGTGAAATAAGCCAGTCACAGAAGGACAAATACACAAGGTACCTGGGTTAATCAACTTCATAAAGACAGAAGGTAGAATGGTGGTTCCCAAGGAGTAGGGAGCAATGGTGACTTAGTGTATAATGAGTATGGAGTTTCAGTTTGGGCGGTTGAAAAAAGTTCTGAAGATGGATGGTGGTAAGGATTGCGCAAGTATGAATATATTTAATGCCACCGAACTGTGTACTTCAAAATGGTTAAAATGGTCCACTTTATGGTATGCATATTTTGGCATATTTTTTAAAAAATACTGAATCTGTACACTAATAGATTCATCACAATGAAAAAAAGGAACAATAGTAATAGACTATAACTTAGAATTCAAATATATTTGCTTTTCTTAGGGAATCCAAACAGGCAATCCATGATCCTCTTGAATAGCACTGTGCAGCAGAGATATAATGCAAGCTACATATGTAATGATATAAGTGATTTAAAAATTTTTAGTAGCCATATTTATTTATTTTTAAAGATTTTATTTGAGAGAGAGAGAGCTAGAGGGAGCATGAATGGTGGGGAGGAGCATAGGGAGAGGGAGAAGCAGACTCCCCGCTGAGCAGGGAGCCTGATGCAGGGCTCAGTTCCAGGACCCCGAGATCATGACCTGAGCTGAAGGCAGACACTTAACTGAGCCACCCAGGCACCCTTAGTAGCCATATTTAAAAAGTAAAAGAAACTGGTGAAATTAATTTTAATAATTAATTTGAATAATTTAAATAACATTTTATTTAACCTTACATATTCAAAATATATAATTTCAACATATCGTCAATATAACATTCTTAATGAGGTACCTTTAGTCTCGTTTTTGGTACATTGCTTTTGTTTAAAAATGTTTAGAGGTGGCACTAATTACATTTGAAGTGCTCAGTAGGCTAGTGGCTACTGAGTTGGGTCCCAGAGCTCTATTGTGTTTGCTTTTCCCCTAGAGCCATTAATCTGCTGAGCTGAGAAATAGTACCTGCCACAAGGCAAGCACAGTGAAAACTCTTCTAGTTTACAAACTGTGGAAGAATTGCCTTTGAAAGACATTGCTCAGTTTGATAATATCACAAACTGGCTAAGTTAAAACTGGCTACTAAGTGCAGAGGTCCAGAGAGTGCCTGCTTATGGACCTAAAGGGAAAGTAGAGCAAAGAAAGTTTGGTTTGCTCTCTGAGATGTTTTGTTTATTTCTGGCTGGGGAGGTATAGAGTGATCAAGGAGAGTGTGAAGGGAGAAGAGAAATATCACAGTAGCAGGGGAGGCCGGGAAGGTGGTGGTGAGAGAGAAAATAACAAAGAAGCATCTGTGTTTGGGAGAAAAATATGATTTTATCTTGGGACTTTTTTTTTAAGATTTTATTTATTTGAGAGAAAGAGAGCAAGCACGAGTGGGGGGAGGGGCAGAGGGAGAAGCAGACTCCCTGCTGATCGGGGGAAACCCCCCCTCATGCAGGGCTTGATCCTGGGACTCCAGGATCATGACCTGAGCTGAAGGCAGACGCTTAATTGACTGAGCCACTCAGGCGCCCCTGGAACTTTTTAAAATATATATATTGTATTTTTTTTTTTTTTTTTTTAGAGAGAGGAAGCAGGAGGAGGGGCAGAGGGAGAGGGAGAGAGAGAATCTCAAGCAGACTCCACCCTGAGCACAGAGCCCAACATGGGGCTCGATCTCACGATCCTGAGATCATGATCAGAGCTGAAATCAAGAGTTGTGCGCTTAACCAAGTGAGCCAACCAGGTGTCCCTATCTTGGAACTTTTTTATCTTTGCATCACCATATCCTAAAGCCAAATCTTTTTTTTTCCCTTAGCAGGGATGTCAGAAGTTGAACACTATATTTACCAAGTGCAAAAGGGCTGCCTAAGGGATTACTATCCAGAATATATAAACAACTCCACTGTTTTTTGTTTGTTTGTTTTTATTAACATATAATGTATTATTTATTTCAGGGGTACAGGTCTGTGATTCATCAGTCTTACACAATTCACAGTGCTCACCATAGCACATACCCTCCCCAATGCCCGTCACCCAGCCACCCCATCCCTCCCACCCCCCACCACTCCAGCAACCCTCAGTTTGTTTCCCGAGATTAAGAGTCTCTTATGGTTAAACAACTCTACTGTTCATAGTACAATACCTTAAAGATTAAATCATATGCTGTATGTAAAAAAAGCAAAGAATTAAAATCTAATACTGACTTCATTATAGTGTGGTACCATAATAAGAAGGTGGATCAGTCTGAAATGATCACTCTTTATAGTTACTTCTCAACAGTTTTGTTCACATAAATTTGCTTTAGTTTAGTGGCTCTTTAGTGAGTGTGGCACAGGGTAGCTGGGAGTGTAAAGATGAATAGAAGGGAAAAATGAAGGGGGGAAATCGGAGGGGGAGATGAACCATGAGAGACTATGGACTCTGAGAAACAAACTGAGGGTTCTAGAGGGGAGGGAGGTGGGGGGATGGGTTAGCCTGGTGATGGATATTAAAGAGGGCATGTACTGCATGGAGCACTGGGTGTTATGCACAAACAATGAATCATGGAACACTGCATCTAAAACTAATGATGTAATGTGTGGTGATTAACATAAAATAATTAAATTAAATTAAAAAAAAAAGATGAATAGAAGAGGTGCCCTACCTAGCAGTCTAATGCAGAAGAGAGACAAATTATCATTTTCATTCCAGTTTGTAAATGCAAAAAATAAGAATATAAATAGCAAAGAAAGCACTCCATCCCACACTCAGGTGGTGAGGGTAAGCTTCCTGGGACAGAGTTTAAAAATAAATTGGGGGTAGCCAATGACGAAAGGCATGCCCTCCACGCAAAAGACAGAGTGACCAAGCATGAAACAACAAGAAGGGAGTAACTCTCCATCCGTGAGCCAGAACTTCAAAGATCCACATTGTTAATTGAGAAGCATCATCCACTTACTGTCTGAGTGATTTTTAGGAGGTTATTTCTCTGAGCCTCTTAGTTTACTCTTCCATCAAATGGGAACAGTAATGTAACATCTCAGAATTGTTATGTGAAATAAATGAAATAATTTATGTGAGGTCCCTAGTATGGTGCTTGGTACAGATTAAGCATTTGATAAAAGGCAGCTGTTATTAATAAACTTAGGTTAATAAGTTCTGTTTTTTTTAAAGATTCATCTATTTATTTGAGAGAGAGAGTGTGTGCAAACAGGAGTGGGGGGAGGGGCAGAGGGAGAGAATCCTCAAGCAGACTCCCCCACTGAGCCTGGTGGAGCTGGACGTGGGGCTCAATCCCAGGACCCATGAGAGCATGACCTGAGCCAAAACCAGGAGTTGGATGTTCAACAGAATGAGCCACCCAGGAGCCCCTAAATATGTGTTTTCAATACAGAACTAATACTGTCATGTTCACATAGGATTTCAAAAATGGAATATGTTATATTCTCCTAGGAGTAGTTAAATAAAAGGGCAACAAATACATCAACCTATATATGAAGTTCTATTTCTCAATCCAGTTTGCTAGATGCACTACACAAAACTTTACAAAAAATTACACAGTAAAATCATAACACAAAGACAACTATGATAATGTTAGGTTGGGGAAGGATCTTTTTTTGGCCCCATTTCTCAGTTTCCATGATGACTCCTAAGAAAATATTAGGCTGCTCCCAAATATGAGAAAAAAAAAAGGCTATTTTTGCAAGATGGTCTTCCTGAAGTCTTACCTCATCGAAGTTTTTTGGATTAGTTATTGAAGATCATCATAAAGGTAAACATCAAGGAAGCATCCATATGCTTCCTTGTCCACAAAATATATATAAGAGAGGTGAGTGATGAAATTCTACCATTTTTAAAGATAAAAGTTCACTTCAGATGGAATACTTCAATCTGTTACTAAATGATTCTGCCCCCATTTTATGAAGTTCTTGGGAGTCAAATTGCACTTTCTGTTGTTTTGCTGATTCTCATTGTGGTTTATTTTCTTGTGTGTTTTTAATTTTGGAATTTGAGTCCATGCTTATCAAGGCTTTATGACAGAAGTTTCATATGCTTCTGCCAGTGTCCATAGGACTATAGCCACAGGACTACCCAAGCCACCTTATACTTGGAGAACACCCTGCCCATGGGATTCTGCACTCAGCACTCAGAATTGCTGATGAGGATATACAGAAATTGGAAACTTTGTGCACTGTTTGTGGGAATGTAAAATGACAGAGCCACTGAGAAAGTGTGCTGGTTCTTCAAAATATTAAAAATAGAATTACCATATGATCTAACGATTCCATTTCTGCATATATACCTGTCTTAGACTATTCAGGCAGCTTTAACAAAATGTCACAGGCTGGGTGGTTTATAAAAAACAAATTTTTTTAAAGATTTTATTTATTTATTTGACACACAGAGACACAGCGAGAGAAGGAACACAAGCAGGGGGAGTGGGAGAGGGAGAAGCAGCCTTCCCGCAAGGCAGGGATTCTGACGTGGGGCTGAATCCCAGGACCCTGGGATCATGACCTGAGCTGAAGGCAGACGCTTAACGACTGAGCCACCCAGGCGCCCCAAACAACAGAAATTTATTTCTCACAATTTCTGGAAGATGGAAGCTCTGGTTCTGGTGAAAGCTCTCTTGTGGGTAGCCGACTGCCAACTTCTTGCTATATCCTCTCATGGCAGAGGGGCAAGGAAGTTCTCTTCTGGAACAGCACAAATCCATCCATGAGAGTCTGCCCTGATGACCTAAGGCCCACCTCCTAATACCATCACATTGGGCATTAGGTTTTTAACATACAAATTTAGGCGGGTGTGGCACAAACATTCAGACTATAGCAATTACCCCCCAGAATTGAAAGCAGGTCCTGAATTTGTACACCCATGTACATGCAGCATTATTCACAAAATCGCTAACATATGGAAGCAACCCAAGTATCCATTGACAGATGGATGAGCAAAATGCTGTAGATACATACAATGGAATACCATTCAGCCTTAAAAGGAAAGGACATCCTGATGCATGATACAACATGGATGAACTCTGAAGGCATTATGCTCAGTGAAATAAGTCAGTCACAAAAGGACAAATCCTGCAATGATTGCACATTTATGGAGGTACCTGGAGTAGTCAAATTCATAGGGACAGAAGGTAGAAGAGGGATTGCTGGGGGAGGGGGATGAGGGAGAATGAGGAGTAATTGTTTCATGGGTATAGGATTTTAGTTCGGGAAGATGAAGAAAGTTCTGGAGATGGATGGTGGTGACGATTATACAACAATGTGAATACACCTAATGCCACTGAAGTGTACCCTTAAAAATGACTAATATGGTAAATTTCATATGTATTTTATCACAATAAAAAAATTGAAAAAATAACTAATTAAAAATCCAAAATTAAATTTGTAGACTCTAAAACTCCTTTCTCATTAATTGATCTAGTAAGTAGACCAAGCAAAAAAAATAGTACACATATTGAAGACCTGAAAAACACTACAAGCAACGTAATCTAATTTATATTTCTCTAACATTCCACCCAACAACAGCAGGATACAAATTATTTTCAAATATACACAAAAAATTCACCAAGGTGGATGATTTCCAGAACCACAAACATAAAGCAAATCTCATCAAATTTAAAACGATTGGAAGTATACAAAATATATTCTCTGATTACAATGGAGTCAAACTAAAAATCAAAAGCAGAAAAATGTCCTATGTATTTAAAACTTCAAGAACTGACTTCTGTATAACCCAGGGGTGAAAGAGGCAATCACAAAGAAAATTGGCAAATATTCTGAATGACATGAACAGAAAAACACAAGTCAGAATAGTGGATGTAGCTAACTAGGTGCTTAAAGGAAAATACATACTATCAAATGTTTGTATTAGGACAGAAGTAAGGTATGAGAAGATCTAAACTTTCACCTTAAGAAACCAGGAGAAAAGAAGGGAAAAAATAAGCCTAAAGCCAGAAGAAGGAAGAAAATACGGGGCACCTTTGTGGAGCAGTTGGTTAAGCATCTGACTCTTGGTTTGGCTCAGGTTGTGATCTGAGGGTCATGGGATCGAGCTCCACATCCAACTCTACACTCACCAGGGAGTCGGCTTGACATTTTCTCTGTCCCTCTCCCTCTATCCCTTCCACCTGTGCTCTCTCTCTCTAAAATAAATAAATAAATCTTAAAAAAAAAAAAAAAGGAAGAGAAAAATAAATATAAGAGCAGAAATTTAAAAAAATAGAAAACAGAAAAATAAAATCAATGAAACCTAAAGCTTACTTGAGAAGATTGACAAAACTGATAAGCCCTTAGCCAGATTAATCAAGAGGAAAAGAAAGAATGCAAATTATTAATATTGGGAACAAAAAGGAAAATGTCACTATAGAACCTACAGACATTCAAAGGATAATAAGAGAATACTTATAACATCTTTATGCCAATAAAACTGATAAACTAAGATGAAATGGACAAATTTTTTGAAAAACGTTAACTATCAAGGAGCAAGAAGAAATAGATAACCTGACTAGCCCCAGATTGATTAAGGGAATTGAATTAATATTAAAAACACAGAGGGGCGCCTGGGTGGCTCAGTTGTTAAGCATCTGCCTTCTGCTCAGGTCATGATCCCAGGGTCCTGGGATCGAGTCCTGCATTGGGCTCCCTGCTCAGTGGGGAGTCTGCTTCTCTCTCTCCCTCTACCCCTGCTTGTGTTCCTGCTCTCGCTACCTCTCTCTGTCAAATAAATAAATAAAATCTTTAAAAAAATTAAAAATTTTAAATTTTAAAAAATAAAAACACAGAAAACTCAGATCCACTAGTGAATTCTTCTAAATATGTATGAAAGAAGTATCACTAAGTTTATATAAACTCTTCCAGAATATAGAAGAGGAAGAAACATTTCCCAACACTGGTCCTCACTTTATGAGGCCAGCATTCCCCTGATTTATAAACCAAGATAAGGTAAATTACACCTTAAGAAAGTTAATTTTTTTTTAAGATTTACTTATTTATTTGTCAGAGAGAGAAAGAGCACAAGCAGGGGGAGCAGCAAGCAGAGGGAGAAGCAGGCTTCCCGCTGAGCAGGGAGCCTGATGTGGGGCTCGATCCCAGGACCCTGGGATCATAACCTGAGCCAAAGGCAGACGCTTAACTGACTGAACCACCCAGGCATCCTAAAAATTAATTTCAAAAGAAAAACAAAATGTTTTGAGTAATGAAAGGATTACTGGGCTGGTTAGGTTTGGTATGATTTATCAGAAAACCTAAAGTAACAGAAGTTTAAGCAATCTAAATGCTTCTTTCTGCCTCACAAGTCTGAAAGTGAGCATTTCAGAGCTGGTATGGTGGCTTTCTGGCACCATCAACAACCCAAGCTCGTTGAATTCTAGCATGTGGCTTTTATGTGTCTTCATTGTCTAAAATGTCCACTCGTAGCTTAGCTAATACATCTGCAATCTGGTCGTCAGCTGGAAGGAAGAAGAGGAGTAAAAGCCTTTGTCTCCCTTTTATGGATACTTCTCAGAAGTACTTCACTATCCTTGGCTTACGATCTGCAGAATGTAGCCACATAGCTGCATGTAGCAACAACAGAGACTGGGAAATATATAGTTTTTTATTCTCGCTACCAATGTGCCCAGCTGAAAACACAGGTTCCATAAGAAGGAGGCATGGACGGCTAGGAATCTCAGCTACGCATAAGCGGACTGCTTTGAATATGGAAATTCAGATGTGTTTCTTTCTTTTTTTTTTTTTTTAATTTTATTATGTTATGTTAATCACCATACATTACATCCTTAGTTTTTGATGTAGTGTTCCATGATTCATTGTTTGTGTATAACACCCAGTGCTCCATTCAATATGTGCCCTCTTTAATACCCAGCACCAGGCTAACCCATCCCCCCACTCCCCTCCCCTTAGAACCCTCAGTTTGTTTCTCAGAGTCCATAGTCTCTCATGGTTCGTCTCCCCCTCCGATTCCCCCCCTTCATTTTACCCTTCCTACTATCTTTTTTTTATTAACATATAATGTATTATTTGTTTCAGGGGTACAGGTCTGTGATTCAACAGTCTTACACAATTCACAGTGCTTACCAGAGCACATACCCTCCCCAATGTCTATCACCCAGCCACCCCATCCCTCCCATCCCCACCACTCCAGCAACCCTCAGTTTGTTTCCTGAGATTGAGAATTCCTCATATCAGTGAGGTTATATGATACATGTCTTTTTCTGATTGACTTACTTTGCTCAGCATAATACCCTCCAGTTCTATCCACGTCATTGCAAATTCCATTCCTTTTGATGGCTGCATAATATTCCATTGTATATGTGTGTGTGTATGTGTGTGTGTGTATATATATATATATATATATATATATATATATATATACCACATCTTCTTTATCCATTCATCTGTCAATGGACATCTTGGCTCCTTCCACAGTTTGGCTATTGTGGACATTGCTGCTATAAACATCGGGGTGCACATACCCCTTCAGATCCCTACATTTGTATCTTTGGGGTAAATACCAGTAGTGCAATTGCTGGGTCGTATGATAGCTCTATTTTCAACTTTTTGAGGATCCTCCATACTGTTCTCCAGAGTGGTTGCACCAGCTTGCATTCCCATCAACAGTGTAGGAGGGTTCTCCTTTCTCTGCATCCCCGCCAACATCTGTCATTTCCTGACTTGTTAATTTTAGCTGTTCTGGCTGGTGTGAGGCGGTATCTCATTGAGGTTTTGATTTGGATTTCCCTGATGCCGAGTGATGTTGAGCACTTTTTCATGTGTCTGTTGGCCATTTGGATGTCTTCTTTGGAAAAATGTCTGTTCATGTCTTCTGCCCATTTCTTGATTGGATTATTTGTTCTTCAGGTGTTGAGTTTGAGAAGTTCTTTATAGATTTTGGATACTAGCCCTTTATCTGATATGTCATTTGCAATTATCTTCTCCCATTGTGTTGGTTGTCTTTTGGTTTTGTTGACTGTTTCCTTTGCTGTGCAAAAGCTTTTTATCTTAATGAAGTCCCAATAGTTCATGTTTGCCCTTGCTTCCCTTGCCTTTGGTGATGTTTCTAGGAAGAAGTTGCTGCGGCTGAGGTCGAAGAGGTTGCTGCCTGTGTTCTCCTTTAGGATTTTGATGGACTCCTGTCTCACATTTAGGTCTTTCAACCATTTGGAGTCTATTTTTGTGTGTGGTATAAGGAAATGGTCCAGTTTCATTCTTCTGCATGTGGCTGTCCAATTTTCCCAATACCATTTGTTGAAGAGACTATCTTTTTCCATTGGACATTCTTTCCTGCTTTGTCGAAAATCAGTTGACCATAGAGTTGAGGGTCCATTTCTGGGCTTTCTATTCTGTTCCGATGATCTATGTGTCTGTTTTTTATGTGTACCAGTACCATACTGTCTTGATGATGACAGCTTTGTAATAGAGCTGGAAGTCCAGAATTGTGATGCCACCAGCTTTGCTTTTTTTTTCCCAACATTCCTCTGGCTATTTGGGGTCTTTTCTGGTTCCATACAAATTTTAGGATTATTTGTACCATTTCTTTGAAAAACATTGATGGTATTTTGATAGGGATTTCATTAAATGTGTAGATTGCTCTAGGTAGCATTGACATCTTCACAATATTTGTTCTTCCAATCCATGAGCATGGAACGTTTTCCCATTTCTTTGTGTCTTCCTCAGTTTCTTTCATGAGTATTTTATAGTTTTCTGACTACAGATTCTTTGCCTCTTTGGTTAGATTTATTCCTACGTATCTTATGGTTTTGGGTGCCATTGTAAATGGGATCGACTCCTTAATTTCTCTTTCTTCTGTCATGTTGTTGGTGTATAGGAATGCCACTGATTTCTGTGCCTTGATTTTATAGCCTGCCACTTCACTGAATTCCTGTATGAGTTCTAACAGTTTTGAGGTGGAGTCTTTGGGTTTTCCACATAAAGCATCATATCATCAGATGTGTTTCTTGATAATGCAGGTCTCATTAGTCTCTAGTCCTTTGACACATGAGTATACCTGTGCATGTGTATCTCCCATAAAAGAGTTAAAATGATTTGGAAAGAAAAAGCATGAAGGGCCAAAGGCTTTGCTTATAAATGGGATATTCCTATCAAAAGAATGAGGCCATAGGAGAGCAAACAATATGGTAAGTTGGATATTTTTCATTATGAATTGTCTGCCCACCCCCCTCACCTTCCAACTCTACCTTCTAGCTGTACTGAATTTCTTCACGTTCCATCTTTCTATTATCTGCTTGTTTTGCCTGGAGCATTTTTTTACTGATCTTTTATATTGCCTCCCATAATATTTTGCACTCATATTCATCATATTTTATCTGTGTCTTGCCGACTCCACTGTAGTTCCATAAGTAGAGAAGCCATATCTTGTTCAATGCTATTATCCTTATTGCTCTGGATTATAGCAGGTGCTCGTGGACACACACACACACAGCCTGGAGTAATAACACTTCTGCTATTCATAGCTATTCATGAGATCAAGTTTACTTCTAGTAAGTACGTTATTATAGTTATTATAATGTGCAAGCAAAAGAAATAACATAAATCTGTTTCTCTACCCAAAAATCCAGCCTTAACCTGTGTACCCTTTGAAGTACACCAGACAGGCAACTATGTTGAACTAAAAAGGAGTCTCAGAGTTGGGGTTTCAGAGTCATGTGGTGAAGGCTTGCCACTCATGAACTATTCAGGCTTGATTAAGTCAGTCTCTGCTCACTGTTACTCAAAATCCACTCTCCTTTTCCACGACTGGATTGTGTTTCTCAACTTGTCTTACAGATTTTTTCATATGACTGAGTTCTAGCCAATAAAATATAAATGGAAGTGATGGAGGCCACCTCTGAGGTGGGCCTGTAAAAACATGCAAACTACAAATCCTCTACCCTCTTCCTGCTGACTAGCTCAGATGGGAACAACCATGGTGACATTGGGAGCCATATTTTGAATATGATAGATAGTCACTCAAGACTTGGTTCCTGGGGCGCCTGGGTGGCTCAGTCGGTTAAGCGGCTGCCTTCGGCTCAGGTCATGATCCCAGGGTCCTGGGATCAAGCCCCACATTGGGCTCCCTGCTCAGCAGAGAGCCTACTTCTCCCTTTCCCTCTGCCTGCCACTCTGCCTACTTGTGCTCTCTGTCAAAAAAAAAAAAAAACCAAAACAACACTTGGTTACTAAATGTCATCAAGAAGCAGAACTCCTTTTGATGGTGAACGACTACCCCAGTATCAAAGGGATATGTTTCTTGTTCTCTGATCCACAAAATATTTAAGATGTACTTGTTACAGCAATTGGACTTATCCTAATGAACATAAGGAATACTGATACCTAATTCATAGATGAGATGAGGTATATAAATCCTTAGCACAAAGCCTGGCACCTTGTATGTAAACAAAAGTACCAGTTGTGGTAACAGAGTTTAGATGAGAAATAAATAAAAAATGAATGTGCTTTATAAACTAAAAAAGTGCTATAGAATATTAGATACTCCAGAGTTCTGTCTCCTAGGTAGTTCTAAGAACTCATGAAATCTTACTACTTCCTTGAAGCCTTTTCTTCGGAAATGAAATTAAGGTTTCCCTGACCACTTGTACATTTCAGTTGCAACCCTTCACTACATACACACACACTTACTCTCTTATACTGGGTTTGCTTGCATCTTTATATGCTTTTAAATAACAATCCGTAATTCACAACATTCATTTTATAGTGTAAATTTACAAAAAGCAAATACTGTTTTGTGGAATTTAGTGGAATGCATCATACCAAGTTAGGTCAGTGGCGGATACAGGTATATCCTTATGAAAATGCTATAAATAATGACAGAGATCCAGAAGCATAATGCGGTGAAAAATGATTTACTAAGTAAATGAAAAAATCACACATGGTGCTTATCTGTTCCAGAGAGCTCTTACTCCAAGGATTTAAACGTAGTCACAAATCTGCAAGTGAGAGAGGAGTAAAGTAATTGTAATCACTGTTTCTCCCACTTGGAGGAAAAAACCCTACTCTTTTAAACTTTTGGCTTCCTTGGCCAATGTTTCTTACTGCCCCCCCACCTCTTCTCAGAGCATTAGTAATGCCCATAATATGCCTGCCCATTACATTGGCTAATGAGCACGCTGAAGTTTACATACAGCTTGAACAAATTAGTCATCTGCATTTGAATGCCTCCACTGATGATTGTACATCCATTATTGCTGGAGAGCATCTGCATAACTTTTAACATTGAAAAGAATTAGGCTTTACTTACAAATTTAAGCATTCATCTGTGGCTTTTAAAAACTGCAAAATTCAAGGTATATTAAAAACAAAACTGACCATGATAGAAGGCATCCATAATAAGCTTCTCAAAACTTTTTCTTTTTCTTTTTTTTAAGATTTTATTTATTTATTTATTTGGTCGGGGGGACAGAGGGAGAGTGAGACGCTGAGCAGGGAGCCTGGACATTGGGCTCCATCCCAGGACACTGGATCATGACCTGAGCTGAAGGCAGACACTTAACCAACTAAGCCACCCAGGTGCCCCTCTCAAATCTTTATCTATATTTATTCTGACATTTATTCCTTTTTTAGGTAGGGGTAACATTGCCTTACATTTTATTTGAAACCTTCAAAAAGCAGACTAGAGTCTGAATGGGTCATTGTATTGTGTTACTGTTGAATATACTAATTAAATTAGCACAGGTTATAGAGAAAGAATTAATGTGCAGATAATTAAGTATACTATAAAAGATCACACAGATGTCTTGGGAAAACACTAAGTTTCATCAAACTGGGTGTTTTTTAAAACCATGTTAGAATGCTTCCCCTCTCCCTCCCTCCCTCCCTTCCTTTCTACCTTCCTTCCTTCAACAAGTGTGTATTGATTGGTTTCTAAGTGCTTATTAACTAGACTGTAAGCCTCAAGAGACCTGGTTTTTGTTGTCTGTATTCTTCCAGTGGTACACAATAGAAACTTGAGTCATACTTTATTGACTGACTATTGAAAGAACTCAGGGCAACTTGCCAGAGTCTTAATGTGCCCTGATGAATATGAGGGGCTCCTACCCACACAGAGCTTCCAATCTAATAGAGAACTAGACTTAATGTTATCCCTGAAATGTGAACACTCTCTCAAGAAAACTGAACAGTTTTGTTAAATGAATAGATCTAGGAGGGTAATGTCATCAGCAGATCATGAAGTTAATATAGACAATAAATCCAAAACTTTAAATATCTTTTGTACTTTTTGTATATACATGTATGCATATACACATGAACACATATAAAAACACTGCTGTTTCCCCCCCTCCCCAAATCTTAGCCAGGGTTTTGGGGAGGCTTCCAGCCATGGGTGCTCTCTCCTTTGTCATCTGGCTACTCACCCATATCCTAACCAATAGCCTCCCAGCTTCCCAGGCTATTTTTCAAAATGTCACATTATTATTATTATTATTATTATTATTATCCAATACTTCGGTGCTTCTATTTGACATTCACAAAAATTTAAGTAAAAATGACCTTTTTAACATCAAAGATTAGGAAAATCAGTGACACAATGGATATGCCTAATTTTTAACCTTACCAAAACCTGTTCTTTCATCCTGACTAAAATTAGCGAATGATGGAGATGGGTTTAAACTGTTGATCTGTAAGAAGAACAAGTGCTGTGTCCCACAAGAATTTAATATACCATGGCAAAATAGAAAAGGCAGTTGAAGCCTACTGGAGTAAATTTCTGTATGTATATTTCAGCACACAAAAGCGTACACGTCGTATTGTTACACAACAACACTGATGCCTCGAAAACTGGTTCTACTGAGTTTCGCTGTAGTAAGAGCTGTTGAAGTAAGAGGCTCCCTCTGGTAGAAAAAGGAGTCTTACTAGGCATATCTAAACGGAGTGCTAAGTGAACTGTTCTTGCTATGTCCACTACTCTCTCTACCAAGAATTCAGGATGGTAAAGAAGTGCTTATTTTGCCCGAAACGTGACAGGAAGACTTCCCCACTTGGTAGGAAAAGCGCACTCTGTGAGGAAAGCAGTGCTGCTGGGCAAAGAGTAAGACAGGCGTCACGAAGGAAAAACTTCGGACTGGGGCTGGGAAGTGCTGCTTCTGGACCTAGCGGAGGAGGCCAGCTGCAGATGCTCGGGTCCTCAGCCCCACGTCTTTCCTGCCTCCCCATTACGGCCACCATCAAGTGCCTTCAACGGCTGACGGGAGGTCCCCGGCAGGCACCCACCCCCGGGGGCCGCCGGCCGCCTCCACAGATTCCCGACGTCCAGTTTAGTAACGGAGCCCGGGCGATCTCTGCCGCTCCCGCCCCGCTCCCGCCCGCGGGCTGCTAGGCTTCCCGCGAGGTGGTTGGGGAGCAGGGGGAAGCCGAGCCCGGCAGCCCGAGCGAGGAAGCTCCCGGGCGCAAGGCCTCGCTTTCGTGGCTTTGAAAACTTTCCAGCGCGCGTGCCACGGCGACGCGCAGCGGCTGGGCCGGAGCCCACGCGGCCCGCGCCTCCCGCGGGGAACTTTTCGGCGCTCGGCTGCCTTGTCACTCTCGCTTTCCGACGCGCCTCCCCCTGGGCTCACGCTCCCCGGGCTCCCTCCCTCCCTCCCGGCGAGGACCTTCCCCGGCGCCCGCGGCTCCGGTCCCCGCCGCCGCCGCCGCCGCCGCTCTGCGCTCGCCTTGCCCGGCCGCCCGGCCGCGAGCCCGCGCCGCCACCGCCGCCCCGCGTCTCGCTTTTCAACATGGCCCGGCCCCGTCCCGCGCCCTGAGAGCGGCGAGCGCGGCGCCGAGCCCCGGGCGGCCCCCGGAGCGGGAAGCGGGGGGCGGGGGAGGGGAGGAGGGGACCCGCCGCGAGGGGCTGGCTGCTAGCTTCGAGCCGACTTCTCGCCAATGGTCCAAAGCGACATGTCCAGGTCGCCTCCCACAGCGGCGGCGGCGGTGGCGGTGGCGCAGGAGATCCAGATGGAACTGCTGGAGAACGCGGCTCCCGCAGGGGCGCTCGGAGCGGCCGCACAGGTAGCGAGAGCGCCGCGCCTTCTCCTTTCTTTGTGAGCAGCCGGGGCGCCGACCTCCCGCTCTCCCGGCGCCTCCTCCGCTCGGATCCCTCGCTTTGCCGCTCGCCCCGGCCTGGGTCTCCTCCGCCACCTCCTCTCCCCTCGCCCTTTGCCACCCACTTCTCCTCTCCTGGCGCCGGGGACCCTGCCCCTTTTCGCCTGTCCGGGGCTCTTCTGGGGCTTCCATTTTTCTCTGCTTCCGAAAAGCAAGTGGGAAGGGGCGGGGGGAGACCTCCTGGTCTTCAGAGGCTGCCCCCGGGCTGCTCGACCAGCCCTCCTCGCCCCTTCCTGGGAGACGCACATGGAGAGACATGAACCAGGCGAGTGGACTGGACCTGCTCAAGATCGTGAGTCCGGGTGGGCGGGAGGGGCTCGGCTCCCCGCGGCTCTGGCTCCGACGCCGACCCTTCCGGGCGAGCTCGGGGCAGGGGTGGGAAGGGGGCGACGGGGGGGAGGGGTGGGCGGCGGGGGGCGTGGGTGGGGGCCTGCGGCCCGGGTCTCCGCAGGCCCCCCTCCCCCTCCCCGCCCCTGGGTAGCTCTGCCGCCTTGACAGCTCAGCTCCCCTCGTGCCACCGTTTGCCTGCACCTCTCCTCGTTTCTTTCTCCTAAGAGAGCGAGTTGGGGACGCGAAAGTTTTTATTTTTCCATTTCCCCTGAAATGTTAGCCATTCCGGGGAGCTTCAGGACCAGCTTCCTCTCTGATGAGGAGTAGCGGTTTCTGGAAAAATTCCGGTTTGCTGCTCAGTTGTGAAATAGGAGATGTCAGTTGTAGGCGTTGGGCAATGATAAGGTGCTGGCTTTTACGTAAGGCTTTGGCAGGTACAGTTTGGATTACAGACACCTCCAGGTCTCACCGGTAAGGAGTCTCTCAACTTTTATCCTAGCAGGCAAATGACTTCAGACTCCTAGCTGTGGGGCTGCTTGGGGAGCGCTAGCGCTGTGAAGAGGTTAGGGTTCTATTTCAAGCATCATTTTGTAGAAATATCTCTGCCTAGCGATATGGGCTTGTTGATTTCAAGCCTGCATTTGCTAGATTGTAAATGTGGTGGTGACATATTACTATATTTACACAAAACTTATAAATGTGTTATTTATATATTTTATATTTATAGAGAGAGATCCATGTTAGAGTATTATTTCCTGTAGCAATGGGGGCAGGAGTAGGACACGCTAATAAAGGTTATAAATGTTTTGTTGCCGTTGTTGTTTTGATAGGGGATGGAAATTGACTGCTCCAGGTATTTTGATACTGTTAATAATGGTCGTTCCAGTGGCATAATCATGGAGCTTTAGTGAACTTTCTTTAACCACTGGGAAATAACCTTGCTAACTTAAAACACATAATTCACTTTGATTTGAGATGGAGGAAAAATGTAGAAACCAAGAAGTTGTGTAATCAGAAACCCATTTCTTTCATAGGGGTAGGACAGCTAGATTTTAGTCAACCTTGGGCTGTTCGGCTGCTGAACCAGAGGGGGGACATGTAACGAATCACCTACATTTCCATCTAGTTTCTGCCAGGGGACCTGAATTCTCACCAACACATGTCACATTTGTTCTAGACTTGTGATTTTATCTAGACACTTAATCAGGTTAGATGAGAGTGAGAAATGTACTCCAAGAACTCTGTTATTCCAGGGTGAAGGTCTTGAATTTTGATAGAAGAAAGGACTCTTAGACCCTTTTTTCCTTTGATCTTGCTTCAGGGATTTTTTTTTTTAATTTTTTATTCTTATGATAAAAAGAGTTCCTGAATTCCTGGAGATCAAAGTTAAGGCTGACTGAAAGCATGACTGCATTTAGATAAGGAATACTAAATTCACTTAGTGATTTATGTCGTTAAATATAAATCAACAAGTATTTGTTGTCAACTGCAATGTGGAGATGATTCAGATATGAGGAGGCACCACTGCTGTCTTCAAAGAACGGATATTCCAGTAGCTGCCAGTGTGATATTTGTATGACCATTGTCTGGTATAGGACTATAAAAGAACTACTGAATCTTACGTGGTTTCCAAGGAGTAAAGATCAACAGACATTCTACGTGGAATAATCTGTAAGAGCTTCACAGAAGAGGTGGCTTTTGAGAAGAGACTCAAAGGATGGATGAGATTTGACCAGAGATTGTTAGAGAGAGGTGGGAGCCATACAGGAAGTAAAGTCACAGAAGTTATAAATCTTATCACGTATTTCTCATGTGTAGCTTGAAGAGAGTACGGAAAGTTGGGGATCAGGCATAGTTAGACGTAAGACTGACAAGACAATTTGAGGCCACACCTTGGAGGTGTTGGAACCGGCAGTGTAAGGAATGATGGAGAACCATGGAAAGGGTTCAGCCAAGGAGTTGCATAACAGCTCATTCAGAAGATTCACCTGGGAATGTTCTGGAAGGTATTTTAGAGTTTCAGGAGTCCGGAGGTGGAGCTGCCTGATGGGAAATTGGTCTAACAGTTTGGACAAGAGATAACAAAGCTTAAACTGAAGGGAGAGGAAAGATAATGGAGATGACAGGCCCATGCATGGGACATTTCAAAGATCCAGTGTACAGGAATTGGCAAGTGAGTGGACACGAGAGACAGGAAGAGGGGAGGAAAGGCTATTATAAGCAGGTTAGAGGTATAAATATTCAACTGCATCCCCATCCATCTCCTTGCTTTCTCTACCTTCCACAAATGAAAGCAGTTTTCCTTGAATTGTGTTTATATCACCTCAATTATATGAGGGGAAACATTGCCATGTTTATTTTATCTCTAATCAATCATGGCATCATAGGGCTGTGAGAGCTTGGCAAAGACTCTATTCCATCTCTCTGGGCGGGACAGGACAGCAGTAAAACCACCTGAAAAGGCGGGGGGGCCCGTCTCAGGAGCATCCCCTTTTTTCTGATACTGATACTTAAAAATGGAATTTTCACTTGCAAATGGTGTCTCTAAGCAATCTTTGGTTTTAAGAATCCTTTCTGTTTTAAAAACCTCTGGATTTTATTCCAAGTTTCGTTTGAACAAAGCAAAAGATGTAGATTCACAGACTGCCCAGTTTCCTTTTTTATGTTAATCAATCCTGCCTAGGGATGGGGCACCCTCCTATATTCCAACCCTTTCCCTCCAGCACATTATCATAAACAACATGAATATTATTTCTTACGGGAGAGGCGAGTTGGCAACCTAACTACATATTCTTGTAAGTTCTGATTTAAGCAGATTGCATCGCTTTGTAGGTGACCTGCTGAACAGCTTCAGCGGGAACTTGGACACAGTCTACCTACAAAGTCGGGGTGCTAATTTAGTATTCTCCCTCCAGAGCTCCACATCTGCATTGTCCACTGCTCCTGCCACTGGCCACACGTAGCCTGAACTGAGATGTGCTGTACATATAAAATACACACCAGATTTCAGAGACTCGATATGAAATAAAGAATATACAACATCTCATTAATCATTCTTACATTGAAGACAGGTGGCCGTGATAACATTTTGGATATATTCGTTTCAGTAAAATATATCACTGCAATTAGTTTCACTTGTTGCTGCTTCCCTGTTTAGTATGGCTACTAGAAAATTTCGGTGACGTGTGGCTTGCATTATATTTCTCTTGGACAGCCGTGGTCTAAAATATGGCACTGGTAAATCTCTGGGGAGTGGAACTGACGGTGTACGGAGGCTGTGTGGATGGGAAGCAGGTGGGAGGGATTGAGAGTAGGATGGAAACACGGGAGGAGATGGACAAGAAACAAGAGCAGTATCTCAGCACCATTAGGCCTCAAAGACTTTGTAACCGGCACCTCTCGCCACACCTGAAAATGAACAGACAGTAACCAGAGGTCCTGTTTGTTTTGCTCCTAGCAACAGAACCCAGCTGGTTCCACCCCAGCTGAGTTTGCCAGATGCTTTTCAAGCCTGTTGTAGTAATACAGCCTAGTAATGGCAACATCCTGAATCGATGCAGCAAGGAGCTTTATCTAAAAAGAACAGCAACTGCTCTCCTGTGGCTCTTGAGCCATGTCAGTACGGTTTTCCAGAAACACTTGTAGGTCCGAGGTACAGCTCAGTCTTTTGCAGTCTCCCTACATAATAATCACGGGTCTTGTGTTTTATGTTTTGCTAGAACCTTCACTACTAACCCCATTGCTTTCCTCTTAAATGGTATTTTTGTTCTGGTGTTGCATGGGAGAAATTTTAAAACATGCCAATCAGAGTTTCCGAGTGTGTTTTAAAATGTGAAATGTAATATCTGATTGAGTGATGTGAGGTTTCGGTTGGTCTTGTCGATTTTATGGCTCTTTTCTTTTTGTCTTTCCTTTAGTGGAAAGACTTAGTCTACCTGTTGCTGGATTTAATTCCATTGAATTATACAATTATGTAGCTTTGGTCCTTTCAAGAAAAGCTGAGCAAAATGTGTTAACCCCGTAGGGGGTGGTCGCACTCTTTAATTTCACAGTGACAAGGAGTTAGAATTTGTTATGCCACCAACACAAGGAACTAAGTCTGTCTCGAAGCTCTTTCCAGGCCTGCCTGGAGGTAGCTTATGAAGAGGGCAAAGTTGGTCCGTGGCCTTCTCCTGCCCTCCCTGCCCCTGGAATTTCCCACTAGACATTTTTCTGCTTCCTGTCCTTGTCCCTCCTTCCTTCTCTACTTCCAGACCCCCCAAAAGAGTTCTCTTTACGCTGCCTCTTGATTCCTTTCTGCTTTTGTGTAAACTGATCCATATTGAACAGAACTTATGTCCTACCTCCCTTTTCCTAGGCAGGTAGTCTCAATCACTTCACTCCTTAAAGTAAAGGATCTGACAACCCCATTCATACTGAGCTGTCAGTAAATGAGGAGATTTAATGTCTCATTTCTCTCTGGATCGTTCTGGCTGCGAGTGTCCGCAATTCAAAGGGATAAATATCAATGAATGTTAATCGAGAGGGATGGAAACTAATTTCAGGTATCAGCGTTATGCTCATGGGGAGCAATTTGTAGGGAGGAGAACTGTCACCCTATCTCTCAACCACAGAAGCAGCATCATTCTTCAAGCTGTCCCCAGGGTCTTCCACGCCAACTTTGCATGCACAGCTGGGCTCAAATCTCCAGTTGACTGGCAACTTCTAAAATTAACTACTATTGTCCATTTCAGCTATACAGAAATTAGATTTCAATTACCTGTGAAATATAAACACTTATGTGCTGATTTTAAAACTACAGCCCAGTTTCAAAAGTTATTTAGTATCAAGGAAGACATTCATTTACACGAAGCTGATATTTAACATCATGAGGAATGTCGGATATCATTTTAATAAGTCATTTATATATTTGTGGAAATTTCTTAAATTTTTTTTCTAGTTTCTGAAATCTGACTTAGTTTGGTTGATGTTTTAGGAGAAGTGAAAGAATTTCGGTTTACGGTTTTCTTTTTCTCCTTTCCGCTATGGTGACATACTTTGTTTTCTTGAAGCTTCATATAACTAATAGGAAATGAGTAGAAATTAGTGGCTTTACAGACTGTGCTGTAAAAAGGACTTAGGGGTCTGCATGTGTCAGCGAGAGTATGATGGGTTACACTTTGCACTCTGGCCAAACCCAAACTCCCTTTCTCCTCTGCCTTTTACTTCCTGAAATCTGGACTCTGATTGTGAACTGTTTCATATATTTAGTGTTGCTAAAAAAAAAAAAAAAAAATAGTTAGAAAAACCATTGGTCCTAAAAGACGCTGCATTTGAAGTAGCCCCTGAACTAAGAAAACTATACTTCTTTTCTAAACTGAGTCAAGTAAATATTTGAATAATTAATCTTTCCTGTCTTTTTCCATTTTGGGAAGATTTGGCTTTTACTCTTTCTTTCTTTAATTCCTGCAGATGAAACACTCTAGCCCTCGTTTTCAAGGATTTAAAGTAACTAAAGAATAAGTAATTCCAGCAAGATGGACTTAATTTTAAATATGCATTCGATCAAAGGAAACTTTGTTTTGTAATGGTAGTATAAATTTTCACTAACATTTTTTAAAGTACATTGAAATGGACTGTATTAGCTTTCCCAAAGATGCTTTAATTTTTTTCCCTTGATCTAGGATATTGTTATAAAAACATTAAAAATTAAAAAGGAGACTATGGAAGAGAAATGACTGCTGAAATTAGTAAGAGAACAGAATAGAAGTATAATTAAGCATATCTATTTATTTTAGATTTAATAAATATACATAATTAATAAGGATTTGCTACACTATTAAGACATGAACAAGTTAATACTTTCAATAAAGCATTCTCCATAAATTTAAGTGATGAAAGGACAGTATAGATTTTTCAAAATTATCACCAATTTGCATGGAATTCAACCATAGTGTTTTTTTTTTTTTGCTTTTTGTTTGTTTGTTTGTTTAGTGTGCAAACTGTGCCTTAGTACAGTTGAAAACTCTGATAATCTAATATATATACTTAGGTATATGTTGTATAGGTAGCTAAGTGCGCCCGAAGTAATGTTTATGAATAGTATTCCTAGGGGCCTGGAAAAATTAACATACATTTAAAGTTAAACACTTTTTAAAATGTGTCTAATTTCTTGCAGAGAACTGTCTCCTCCTCTAGGACTGAATGTCTTAAAAATTGTGTGGTTTTCACAGTGCCTGTTGTGCATTTGTGAGCAGCCACGAAAAAGCTTACACTCCAAAGCAGCTGAATAATAAAACATATTTATCATGAAAAATCTGAAGCAAATGACAATGATAGAATTTCATATTCTCTTTCCAACCATTTCAAAATGGTACTAGAAGGACACATTATGATGGAGTAAGATTATATTTTGTCTTTATTCTCAAAGATAATTTATGCTCCTCATGAAGAAAAATATATGTTTAAAAAAAAAGAAAAAAGAAAAACAGTGTGTTTAACATAGGTTTGCCCCTTCCTCCCCCCCAAGAAACACATTAGGCCTTAAAAAAATGCTTTCAAAGGTAATAAGTCTTTTTCCGTGTGCAATAATATAAAAAATATTTTTAATTTTAAAAAACTTTTCATGCTTTATTTTCGTGTTCATAGGCTTTGGAAGACACTTCTGTCCAAACCTTTATATAATAATTGGAAAAGGAAGAACGCTCTTGAAAGAATGTTATTTTTCAACAGTTTACTGAATAATGTTTACATAAGAAGAATAAGCTGCTAAGTGAGGAGATCCTTGTATGATACACTGTGAAAACCCAGCCTAGGTTGTCTTTCCTTTTATGAAGTTGAGAGTTAATTAAATGCCATGGAAACACATTTGTATTGTATAAATCCAGTAGATACTTGAAAGAGAACAAACATGGTTAAGAAAAATTTTTGCTTTAAAATTATACCACCCTCTCACTGATTGCAAAGTCATCTAAATTACTCATAACACAAATGTTTGTAATAGGTCTTAGTTTGCTAAGTGCTACGTATACCATGGTTTGTAAGATATTTCTTTTTTTTTTTAATGAAAACCGTCTGTGTATATCAAATATAACAAAGTAGTATTTTCAAAACCTGAGCCCAGTGATTTAAAAAAAGTAACTTTTGTAAATGCTGATAATCTTATGAAGTCTCTTTGAGCCTAAGCATTCTAACCATGTTACGTGCTTCACTCCAACTTTACCCCACTCTTCCAATCTGTATGTGGATATTACTTTTTAAAAAATATTATTCTGAGCCCTTATCATATACCAGGTCTTATACTAAATGCTATAAATCTATTATTTCATTTCATTTAACCCTGTGAGGTAAGTAGCAATATGCCCATTTTAAGGATGAGAGGACTTGTGTTTGGAGCAGTTAAGACATTTGCTCACGGTCTGCTATGGCAGGATTCCAGCCTATGTGCATTAAACTGTAAAGCTCAGTTTTGAGTTATTTTTCAATTATATGTTAATGTTCAATATTTGCAACAACTTTACCTATGCCTAGAATTAAGCAGAGATTAATGCATAGTTTGCTCTTAGTGCTCCGAGTATAAACTGTGGATATAATAGAAAAAGCAAGTTCATTTGCATATGTTCGTACTTTGCTCAATCCTGTTATTGAAGCAAATGGTCTTACTTTTAACATCCCATTCTTAAATGCTTGTCCTTTTTTGTAATTATTGTTTTTTGTAATTATTGTTATTATTCTATAAAATTTATTTTTCTCAAATTCTCAGCAAAAAAGTGGTTAAAAAGCCAGATTTTCGGGGCGCCTGGGTGGCTCAGTCGTTAAGCCTCTGCCTTCAGCTCAGGTCATGATCCCAGGGTCCTGAGATCGAACCCCGCATTGGGTTCCCTGCTCCGCAAGAAGCCTGCTTCTTCCTCTCCCACTCCCCCTACTTGTGTTCCCTCTCTCGCTGTGTTCTCTCTCTGTCAAATAAATAAATAAAATCTTTAAAAAAAAAACACCAGATTTTCGTATCACATTCAAACATTGCAACAATGGGCCAGACATTTTTATGAGGCATTTTAATTTCATCCAGTTCACTAGCACTTACAGAGCTCTTTCACCACTTCTGAAAGCAGCGTCTAGATTCATAGGATTACGTGAGGAATTGGCACCATGTTTTCATTAGTGTTCCATGTAGACCTGTGTGTGTGTGCATATATATACATATATATGTATATATAAATATATATATTTCAAGGTAATCAGAATTCATATTATACAATGTTCTTCAGCTACCATATAGTTCTTACAAGTACCTATGGGATTACAAATTAAAACACGAAAAAAAGCAAAAATGGAGGCCCAGTGGCACTGGAAACAGCATTTCATGATCCACAAAACTGTTGCATTCATGCTGTCCAAGAGGCTTTGACACATTACCTTTTCTCCTACCTTACTGCTGTAGCTCTCCTACCTTACTGCTGTGCTCTCCTACCTCAAAATGCTTACTTTTAAATGTTTATCTTTGGTGGCTTTGCCTCTTGATGACCGATATGCTAACAGATAGCATAACTTGTTGTAATTCAAGAGTTATTAAATGCTTTGTCTAGAAACCTCTGCTCCCTATAAACTCACTGTTTTGAAATTAATATTGGTGATTCCAGCAATAATGATTTTCAAATGATGCCCATATGGTGGCAATTTATATTTTGCTTTGGTTTTTGACCTCTTTCTAGCAGTAGGCCTAGATTTCTCATTTGTCTTTTTTTTTTTCTTTTTCTTTTTTGTAGTCTTATGGAAAAGGAGCTAGAAGGAAAAACAGATTTAAAGGATCCGATGGGAGCACTTCTTCTGACACTACCTCAAATAGTTTTGTTCGTCAGGTAAGAGAGCTTTTAAATTTCTGGTCTGGAGAAGTATAGTCAAATGAATTTAGTTTTTTTTTTTTTTAAGGTGATTTTATACCATTATCGCTAAAACTTATATGGTATTATTATACTTTTAGTTGAAGTGAAAAGTGTGCAGTTTCACATGATAATTAAAATATTTCAATTTTAAGTGAGACCGTGCAGTAATTACACCCTTTCTCGGCACGTTGGGATTGCCAGGAAAAAGGATTTCTTCATCACAGAATGAGTGAACGCCAGCAGCAATGATTACAGATTTGGGTTGGTTTTTTTTTTTCCGCTGGGGACGAGGGGATCTCAGTGGGCATCCGTATCGCCAGCTGTGACATTGAAATACTGGTGTTCCTCTAGCTTGAGTTTTCTTCTTCCCTTTTGGGGTTTGGATGGTAAAAGAGGAAATCGTGTTTGGTCTTGGAATGTTTGAGGCTACTAAGGTTAAATAAAGTGCATGCTATCTTTGAGGAATAAGGTAAACTGCCTTTGGAGATGGAGCCTTTGTTCCAGGTAACATGCAGTGCATTCCTGTGCAACAGTTTGGAGCTGTCCCCCGAACAGCGTGAGCATCTTCAACATAGGAACATTCACACGTGCTAACAGAAAGGACTTGAGTTGCCAGAGCAAGGACACAGGCGGCCCCATCCCCGAGGACGACAGGTTATGCTCTAGACTGAAGTCTTGTCAGGGTGTAGGTGTGTATCTTCACCTAACCCTTCCCAGTGGAGAAGGAATTGCGCAGGACAGTGCTAGACAGAACCTGATTCCGTGGCTGAAGGACCCCCGGTTTCTGGCTCTTGTGCTCAGAAGTAATTTGTCGGTGACCCCTCGTCCCCCAAAACGATGGTGGTCCATTGGAAAAGCTGCTCCATTTCTTTTGCTTGCCACAAGAGTGTCCCCACTCACACACCTCTCCCCCCACAATTAGTTAGCAGCAGTTGAGCCAAAATGGCTTTACCTGCTGCACCAGCGGGGATTCTGTTCTTGGCTGGCTGCTGCCTCCTCCCGTGGTCCTGACACAGACAAAGGGTGATCCCTCCTAGGCCACCCGTTCCCGCCTTGCACCATCAAGAATGCCAAAGGTTCGCCTGAGTAACTGACACGCAACTGGAAAATTCTTGGTTCTGGTCCATGACAATTAAGAATTGTTTCAGTGACAGGAAGTTAGAAAAAGAGTTGGTTAAGAAAGAATGGAGCTATTTTGCTAAGAAACATTTAGAAAGAGAAAAGAAGATGGAGCCAAGCAAGGCCCAGCCCTGGAGCTATGTTTTAATGGTGTTAGAAGGAGCTGGGAAGGGTATAAGAGGAGCCAAAGGTGTGTGCGTTGGCCTGACGTCATCGTGGGCAGAATGCAGGCGTCATGGTCCTGAGAATGAATGAAGGGTCTTGAGAAATAGTTACTTAGGTTCGGTGAGTCAGTTAAAGGAAAGTTACCCAAGGCCTTTTCCATTTCAAGCATCCATATTTATTCTGCCTCTGGTACAAGGAGATTGAACCAGAGTAGTGAGAATCCACAACCGCGAGTCATCATCTCTGTGCCGAACACTGGAGGACCTGAAGCAGGAAAGAATAAGCTTCTTAGGACCCAGAGTAGTTGTGGCAAAAGCCACACAAAACAACAGGCAGCTTGTCGAGATTACATGGAAAGAAAAACTGATGTTTCAAGTGAGCAAGATATTGTGAACAGAAATTAATAGTACAGAGCCCATTATTGCTCATTGTAGCTCTGTAAAAATGTCATTTCAAGACAATCGCTGGACTTCATTTTTCCAGTTGTCTCTTTGGCTCTGAATTCCCCTTCCATGGTGTTTTGAGAACTTAATTCGTTAAGTTCATTCGTTAAGGAGTAATTGCCACACTGCATATAAGTTATCTGGAATTTGCTTTTTGTCATGATAACTTCCTTTCGACTTTGTGTTCTTGGTGATGTGTGTGAGAGCCTGTGCTTGAAACACAATTATAAATAATAAAGAGAGGGGCGCCTGGGTTGCTCAGTTGGTTTAGCATCTGCCTTTGGCTCAGGCCCTGCTCAGGGGGGAGCCTACTTCTCCTTCTGCCCCACACCCCTGCTCGTGCTGTCTCTCTTGGGCTCTCTCTCTCTCAAATGAGTACATTAAAAAAATCTTTAATAAAAAAATAACAAAGAGAGCTGTTAAACTATTTACTGTAAATTTAGATATATATTGCCAAAACATACGTAAGCATTTAAGAAGACAAAAAAAAAAAAAATCTATCCTAAAGGTCCATCTCCTTGAAATAAAGCCTGTCTCCTTGAATCTCAGCAGAATAAGGTGCTCGCTATGGCATGGATTGGGGGTCATGATTACACAGGCATCAAGAACCCTGAAGTGCTAGCTTCATTCTATCACAGAAGGAAAACCGGTGTCTTTGGCAAGAATGCGGTGTTAAAAACCAGTTTTCCTTTGATAATTTAATCTCTGTTCTGTTTAAAGCAGCATTCATATTTTGCTGCTATTTGAAAATAAGCAAAAGCTACCTTGCCATGTATGTAATAGAAATGGTTTCATCATTCAGTCATTCATTCATTCATGGTGGATAGTAACAATAAGCATATGTTAGATTATTAAATAATCTGGAAGAACATCTTTTAAGTATTTTTTTTATCATAAGTAGACATTTTGTCAAACAAGTGACTTGTATCAGTGTATGGTACTTCCTTGTCTGTGGCTGGGGCATAGTACAATTGATATTGGAAAAGTAGTCACTATGAGTGAGATCTATTTAAAAATGTCTTACAGTTAGATTATATTCCTGCCCTTGAATTAAAAATAATTTCCATATAACTTTGAAACCTTAGAATTATATTTTTACAAGTATATTATTTGTAAAGACTTT
Organism: Leptonychotes weddellii; assembly: GCF_054177405.1. NCBI lineage: Eukaryota > Metazoa > Chordata > Mammalia > Carnivora > Phocidae > Leptonychotes > Leptonychotes weddellii. The sequence goes on from NC_138373.1 coordinate 50,840,391, forward strand.
TAAAACTACTTGGGAACCACTAGGTACTTTAGAAAGCTTCGGAGGTTGAAAATGTGAAAATTTCATATAAAAATAATTAAGAATTTTAAAATAAGTAACAGAATATCATAAAGCTTGTTATGAATGGAGTTGTAGCTCCCCCAAATTCCTATGTTGATTGTATTTGGAAGGTCTATATGGAGGCAAGGAGGTTAAATGAGCTCATAAGAGTGGGGCCATAATCTCTGTAGGACTGGTATCCTTATAAGAGAGAGATACAGAGAATATGCACACACAGTAAAATAGCCATGTGAGGACATAGCGAGAAGAAAGCCATCTGCAAGCCAAGGAGAGAGGTCTCACCAGAAACCCACCCTGCTAGCACTATGATCATGAACTTCCAGCCTCCAGAGCTGTGAGAAAATAAATTTCTGTTGGGTAAACCACCCAATATGGCAGCCGTAATAGACTAATACAGGTATATATATATTTGGCCTCTTTTTATTTATTTACTTTTTTACTTTTAAAGTAAACATTCTTACTGATATGTAACATATATGACCTGAAATGCACAAATCATAAGTGTTCAGTCTGATGAGATTTCACAAAGTAAGCACCCACGTAATGACCACCCAGATCAAGAAATCCGTATCACCAGCACCCTAGACTCCCCCTTTTGACCCTTGTCAATCATTTTTCTTCTCATACCATAAGTTCATTTGGCCTGTTTTTGGAGTTTTATATAAATAGAATCATTTTGTGACTGAATTCTTTCACTCAGCCTTATGATTGTTACATCTATCTACATTGTATGTTGCAGTAATTGGCAAATCTCCTTTGCTGTACAGCATTCCATTATATGAACACACCACAATTGTTTATCTACCCTACTGTTCCTAGACATTGGGTTATTTCCAGTTGGGGTTATTGAGAGTAATGCTGCATGCATATTCTTGCATCTACCTTTGGTATGCATTTTTGGTATGGTTTTATGCATTTTTTGTTCTATGAATCGAGTGGAATGCTGGGTCTTATGTATGCATATGTTTAACTTAAGTAAACAATGCAGTCCAGTTTTTCAGAGTGATTGAACCAGGATGCATTCCCACAAGCAGTGGGAACAGTCTCAACTGTTTTGTGTCTTTGCCAACCCTTGGTATTTTCAGTGTTTTTCATTTCAGTCATTCTTGTGACAGTGTAGTAATAGCTCATTGTGGCTATTAATATCCATTTCCCTCATAACTAAGTCACAATTTACCTGTGTTGCATTTTAGTCCTATGGCTCTTTGATGAAAATTATAACTATTTATTGGAATATGTTGGAACATACCATAATACGTTAGAACACGAACATGAAGACTATGAAGTAAAAGGGTGAGAGGCATTTTTTCCAGTGGTTTTGGTTTTCTCCGAACTTTTTGTTGTATATTTTTTAGCCTTCATTTGTTTGTGGTGTTCTAACTAAAGTTATTTTATAAGAAGAATCATTAGTCTTAAGGAAACATTGCTTATAGATATGTTTCTGCTTCAGGTCCTGAAGCAGGATAACAGGTGTCATGACAGAATTCTTGTAGTCATAGATCAGGATTCTATTTTGTTAGTTGATCAATTCACCCTAAATTAACCAAGTGAACAGTCTTCTGGTCCTTCACGTCATCAACCTATTTGATGTCATGATATTTCAAAGTGGGGTTTGGAGAGAAAGGATGAATACTTATCATTTACATCTATGTGGATGGAACAGGAGGGTATTATGCTGAGCGAAATAAGTCAATCAGAAAAAGATAATTATCATATGGTTTCACTCATATGTGGAATATAAGAAACAGTGCAGAGGTTCACAGGGGAAAGGAGGGAAAACTGAATGGGAAGTCATCAGAGAGGGAGACAAACCACGAGAGACTCTTAACTATGGGAAACAAACTGAGGGTTGCTAGAGGGGAGGTGAGTGGGGGGATGGGGTAATTGGGTGATGGGCATTAAAGAGGGCACGTGATGTGACGAGCACTGGGTGTTATATGCAACTGATGAATTATTGAACTCTACATCTGAAACTAATGATGTACTATATGTTGGCTACATGAGTTAAAAAAAAAACCACAAAGTGGGTGTTGGAGGATGACATCTCACCTGAGGGTGGTTAATTTCCCCCAGAACATCGGTTTTATGCTGGGGCTCAGGGGAGGGCCAGAGTCCTGATCCGTGCAGCAGTGTGGCCGCCGTCCACAGGGGTGGTTGGCTACGTGTGGCTCTGGGAAATGAGGTTGCTGTGGCTTCTACTCTCTATAAGCTTGTTGTCAAGTGATGGCCTAGCTCACCTTATATATCAAGCATTTCAAAGAAGAACTTGTCCCTCCTAAGGTTTCCTAGAACCATTAATTGGAGGGAAAGTTAATTGTGGTGTTTTTTTAAAGTCTTACTGCTTTATGTTGCAGTTGAACTGTTAACCTGTCTGTAATATATGTTTTCAATATACTGAACTTAAAATTTCCATAGATCTCTTTTGCGTAAATTATGATGTTAGGAGACTTATTTAAAATGATTTCTTTTCAAGAAAGAGGTTAATGGTTAGGGGTCGTGGTTAAGGGACTGGACTCTGAAGCCAGGCCGCTCAGTCTGAATTCCAGCTCTGACATTTACTAGTTAGCCTTTGGACAAGTAGATTAATCTTTCTATACCCCAGCGTTTTTCTCGGGGGAGTAGTGCCTACCTCCAAAGTTAGTTGAAAGGATAACATGAGTTCAAATTTGTAAATTGCTTAGAACTGTACCTGGTATCGAGGATATACTATTAAGGAGTTCGTTATTATTGTTTATAAATATTATTACCCATTGAGAACATTGGTTAAAACCTGAATAAGGGGCTCCTGGGTGGCTTAGTTGGTTAGGTGTCTGACTCTTGGTTTTGGCTCAGGTCATGATCTCTGGGTCCTGAGATGGAGCCCTGTGTCAGGCTTGGGCCTCAGCAGGGAGTCTGCTTGAGATTCTCTCTCTCCCTCTCTCTTTCACTCTCTCTCTCAAAAACAAAACAAAACAAAACCTGAATAAGAGGTAGACCATGGCAGAAGAAATAATAATAGTTAATTGTTATTTGAGTGTTTACTGTATATTCTATCTGCATCTCCATTTTACGGATAAGAAAAATTGAGGCACAGAGAGGTCAGGTAACTTGTCCACAGTCATATTGCAAGTAAGGTTGGAGTCAGAATTTGAATCCAGGTGGCTGACCCGATTCTTGCTTTTATTGGGTATGCTACATCTCCTTGTAACAAAAGCTGTGAATACATAAAATCAACAAGTGTTTTATTCTTTCAGCTAAGGAAAACATGTAGAAAGATTTCTACCTGTGTTTTTAGGATGAACGCATACAAAGTCTTCTTTTAACTTCTTTCCCCATAAGAAGGGGAGGATGCCCTCAGCATTATCAACATCCCCTGGGCATCATGATTTAAAAAACTAAAACAACAAACCAGTATTATTCCCTTATTGTTTCATCAGAAATTGCTCCGTGTCCCAGTTTGTACCACCATTCAGCCCAGTCCATGTCCCGTATCAGTAATGACAAGTAGAGAAGTAGCTGTGGAAATGTCTGTTTTCCCCTTCCTCCCACAGAAGTCACAGAACACACACTTCTTAGGATCCTGAAATTCCTCTTTTTCTTTTTCTTCTTTTTAATGAACTTGGATGTGGACTCAAGTCCATATCACCTGCAGCATCACGTTGGTGCATTCTGAGCTCTAGCTGAGGCTGATGCAGCCCATGAATCATCCTTATTGTGAATCTGGGTAACATTAGGTGCATATATATACAGCACTTGGTAAACAGTCGGCCCGTTAGAAATGTTTTGTTAATTCTTTCGGACTGTTGCTTCATAAACAGGCATTTTAGTTTTAATTTAGTAAGAGGCAGAAAGTGTTAAACATGACTTCTAGGCACCCTAATTAGAGTTAATGAAGATGAAGGTTCAAATTGTTTATGTACCAAATGGTATTTAATACATAAAGCTGTGGTTACCTTGGATTTATTAAGATACCGAGGTTGTCTTCGACTCAGGGAAAAACTCTTTGTACTCTGGCTCTGTGTTGCGAACAGATACGTTGATAAAAGAACTTCATTTATCATCATAATAAGGCTGGAAAAGCTACCATTCTTAGAATTGTTTGCATGTAGTGCCTTGCATAAAGTTATAGCCTATTAAGATAATTAAGTTTTCAGATAATGTAGCTCTTCCCTCCAACTTCATCACGAAAGAAAGAAAGAAAGAAAGAAAGAAAGAAAGAAAGAAAGAAAGAAAGAAAGAAAGATTGATCCCAGAAGTCTGTTGTCAAAGTAGGAGAAAAGGAGAAGAACTAGTAGTTTATTTTAGCACAAGAACCTAAGTGAGTAAATTAATTTACTGGAAGAAAAATAGATGGAGAGGAGTAAGAAGGCCTGCCTGGCATTGAAGGATAGAACATTTGTGCTGTTCTTTTCAAGAGATTGTGCAAGAACTGCTAACTGTATAAATTCCTTGATTCTGCCAAGGTCAGGGGAAACTATGTACATCTGCAAATGAGCTCTGGTCATCAAAGTTAAAGCAGCTCATGGGGGGTGGAGAGGGTAGTGTTAGTAACCGCTTTTCAGCCCACTCAGCTCTCTGCTGTTCTCTCTCTTTTTTCTTTTTCTTTCTTTTTTTTTTTTTTCATTTCTTCATTTTCTTAAAGACATGTGTTCTCCCTGGCTACATTTATGTACCTGGCAGTATTCCTAAGATGAACACCAAATGCTAAGCGGATGCCTGCCAGGTTGCTTTACTTGGACGACTCCCCAGCATGGCAACTTTCATTCAGAGTACACCATCGTCTGAGCTCTGCTATATGCCCTGCCGTGGGTGGCCAGGACTCACAAACTGTTTCCACTGATAACTTTCACAGGTCACCTTGTGGTGCCAACTGGTGTCTTTTGCACAGAGACTTCAGCCCTAGAAATCAACAACTCTTTTTGGAATTTTCAAGGGCCATGATTCTTTGGGGCTCACAGGGAGAACGCTGCAGCTGATCTGGGATTGTGCTCGCCAACATATGTTGTGGTTGTAACGAAATAATCCTGTAACTTCTAAGAGCTTCCAGAATACAAATCAGGATGACAAAATGGAATGAACCAAATATTTAACAGAAGGTTGCATGACACTTTCAGAACATGGTATTCTAAACAAATTCCATCCTCTTCCAGTACCATGTTCTTGGTGCTGCTTTTTTGGACCTTTTATTAGTTCAGATTGGCTTTAAATACAAATGATTAATCACAGAGACACACAGTCTTATTTTTTAGTTTTGTTTTGCAAAGACAGATTAAATTGTGATAATGATTACAGACTCCAGGCCTGCGTAGACTGATATGTTTAAGGTTGGATAAATCTTTCAGCCCTTAAATACTGGCTTGTTGCCTTGTTATGCTGTATTCATCACAAACACAGCTATAAATAATAATGTGGTAGATTTATTGCCACTGTGACTTCCTGTAAATGGCTTTCTATCTTATTAGGCATTCACCTAAGGTTTTGTGAATGGCAGAACCTGTTCTGAGACCTCTTAAGAACTCTTCTTAAATATATCAGTAGAAAAATATTGAACTTTTCAGTAAAGAATTCCCTTGTTCTTTCTGCAGTATAAATCTCCATCCTGCCATGAATGTTTTACTATCTTCTTTTAGGAGACATACATATTTTAGAAAGTATTACAACAAAATTTAGATTTTTGTACTTCATATAATTAGCTTTAAAATGTCTTTTTTCACAGAGTTTTTGTGGGAGAACAAGGGCATGATTAGATATGAAATCTGCCTCTATTCTCAGACTGTTCTTGTGTGTTTGGAATGCCTGCTCTATGAATGAGGTTCAATTAAGATCTCTCATTATTAAAATAATTTTGTGGATTGAGGCATTTTTATCTTTGCATGTCTTTTTTCCCCCACTGATATAAATATGTAATTTAAAAACCCAGAATTATTTCTGCAGGTGTTTTTAGTTTCTTTGACTCTCAGATGTTTCAAATTACAATATGCTTTCCACTTATACCCCATTTTTGGCTATTATTGTTCATCTTCTGCTTGGCCCATCTATGCATTCTTAGAAGTCATAGACCAAAGTTGCCCCACGAGATTGAGAATTTGCAAGTGATCTGATATGGAGTAGCTGGTATAACTAAGTAAATGGAGTTTCATTAAATACTGAATTTACAAAAAGTGTATGTTTCAGTTGATCCCTAAACTTTTAGAAGTACCACTGAAGATCACTTACTTAGCTTAAGGTTAATTATTCATGTGTCTTAGGTCTTCACGGGCATCATACCCAAGTTAGTAAATAGTCTAGTCCAACCAAGGAATTGTCTTTTATAGATGGAAATATTGTCAGCTTCTCTCCCTATCGATTTGTTTCTGGAAATCTTCATGTCTGATGATAATCAGATGCTAAGGAAGTCCTTTTTGATATTTTGGCTTATGTCTCAAAAATACTTGCTACAGTTTAGTTCAACAAGCAAGTATTCCAATTCTGTCTCATCATTATTTCACATTCGTGGCCAGGCGTGTGTGTTTATTATAAAGACCTGAGGTGGAGAAAAGTAACCCAGCCCCTGCCCCTTCCTCAGATCTTACCATGCTTCCTTTCATCATCTGCTTATTTTAGAGTTTGATCATAAAGGAGGGGGAAAAAAACAGGAAAATGGTCACAGCAGGAGGGGAGAAGCTTTCCGTGGATGCATAATTAGGAAAAAGTAGTTGAAGGTTGTCAGGAAGTCCCTGTCCCCTGCCACCATCTCACGTTCTGTGCCATCCCTCCAAAATTATCATCAGGTTTTAAAGAATTATCTTGGATCAGGGCCTTACATCTCCCTTCATGATTTCCTTACGTCTTTGAAGTCTAGAAAAGTTCCAGTACCCATTCCTTCTTCTACTTTATACCTGGTGACAAGTAGCCCAGGGGACTGCTTTTGACAAATTTTGGGCTTCTGACAAGACACTTTGCCTGAACTCTGCTTTCTCTTCTCCATCCTGTCTGAGAGTGATTGTTGTGACCTCCCCAGTTTTTCCTTCCTGGAAATAATATTTTCTTTCAGCACGGGTCTTCATTTTCACAGAGGTGGAACCTGGAGGGTTTACTCCCCTATAGAGGTCTCACTCCCATGGAAAGATGTGTGATTGATCAGGGTGCTGTATCTGAAAGTTGGAAATGGCCAACCACCTTTTAAGAAAACCCCAACCGCCTCCCGCAACCAAAACAAACAAGCTAACTGTTCATTTGAAAGAAAAGTAATGCAGATGTACTCCTTTGCTAGAGCTGTTGTAAGAAAGTACTACAAACTGGGTGGCTTCAACAACAGAAGTTTATTGTCTCAGGGTTCTGGAGGTGAAGGTTATGAAATGGAGGTGTTGGAGGGGTTGCTTCCTTCAGAGGCTGTGAAGGAAGGGTCTGTTCTAGGCCCCTCTCCCTGACTTGTAGGTGACTCTCTTCATGTTCATGTGGTTGGTTTCTCCTTGTTGTGGGTCTGTCTCCACATTTCCCCTTTTTATAAGCACATCCATCATGTTGGATTAGGGTTCATCTTAATGACTTCATTTATCTTAATTACCTCTATAAAGACCCGATCTCCAAATAAAGTCACATCCTGAGCTACTGGGGGTTCAGACGTCAACATGGGAGGGGGGTCACAATTTAATCCATAGTAGATGGTGACTCTGTTATAATTAGCTTCATATATAAATTTTTTGTTTTCTTACAGCTCAAGTGTTTAACATGAAGATAGATTTACACTAAAAAGCCAGCATCAGAAAAACAGCTTTTGCTAGACTATTAAAGGAGTAAAAAGGTGCATTTCTCCCATATGTGTCGACGTGATACATATATGGTCCTGTGGATGAAGTAATACATGAAAATTTCATTATTTTTTATAATCAATCTAATAAACTCAACTAATATTTTAATTATAAACTCACTTCAATTTTCTTCATTGTATGAATTTTCATTTAGATTATTCCATTTCTTCCAGAGTATAAAACCTCCTCCTAAGGCCTTGATAACTTGCACCTAAGCACATGTCAGGGATTTATAAAATGTTCAAAAAGCTTGGGGCTTTTAGAGATTAAATTCATTAGTATAACCCAGAATCTGGTTCATTCCCTCTGTAGTATAATTTGTCTGATGGATGAAGTACATATGAACTATTACATATCTACAATAGATGGATTCTTGGCTCTTAGCTTCATGATAGCTGTCAACACACACACACACACACACGCAAGCATTTATGTGTACGTGTGTGTATGTATTTGTGACTTTTAGGTTTTCCTTGTACCCTTTTCCCTCTCACATTTAAAAAACAGAGCTATATTTTGTTATTTATTTGTTTGGTTATTTATTTATTTATTTTAAAGATTTTATTTATTTATTTGACAGAGAGAGACACAGCGAGAGAGGGAACACAAGCAGGGGGAGTGGGAGAGGGAGAAGCAGGCTTCCTGTGGAGCAGGAAGCCCAATGCGGGGCTCGATCCCAGGACCCTGGGATCATGAACTGAGCCGAAGGCAGATGCTTAACCGACTGAGCCACCCAGGCGCCTCAAAACAGAGCTATATTTTAAAAAAATAATTAATTACATGGCCTAAGTTAGTATCCTTCATATGTATCAAGATTTGAGCTATTTAAAAATCATTTTCATACTTGCATTTCGCACAGTGAATTATTAACTCTGTTGAGTTCTTGCAGTCATGACTTCTAGCTTATAGACATTTAATACCAAGAAGAATGAGGAATTAAGTTCCTCACTTAATCTTTCAGACAATTACAAGGAGAGCTGTAGCAACGAGAAAAATCACATGGTAGGTCAGAATGCCCTGTTATGATTTATGGGGGAAAAAAAATTCAAACATCATATGTCGTCTCTTGCTGATCTATTTGATAATGCTTACTGGTTCACCAAGGTGAGGAACATGCTGAAGAACATTATTTATTCTTTTCAAGGTCTTATTTCAAGTAATGTTCCTTTACTAAGCAGAATGTGTTTAAGGATCCAGTCTAGAAATCTCTATTAAAGAATTCATAGTGAAGTGTGTTGTGAGCATCACAGGACTGGGCATGTGCATTTTGGAACAATTCCCAAGGGATCATGATTAAACACTATTACCTGGAAGGGATCAAGGGATGAGACAGGGTCATAAAGAAAAAAATTAGGTAGGACGCAGCCACCAGGAAATTAGTAAACCATGACTTACTGACATACAAAGCCATTTGTGAACTTAGAGGTAAGTGTGCATTATAGTAGAGGGGCAAAAGAGAGGCTTGTGTGAGCCCTGAGGAAATGGTATTTTATTCTGAATAGTAAGAATAGAAAGTATTTGAGCATTTATTCCAAGAATAATTTTATATTCAAATTTTCCATTTCAATTTAAAAATTTAGTTTTAAATAAAAAATTTAAATCAATATTTAAAATTAAATTAAGGATAATTTAAAATTTAAACTATTAAACACACAGTGTGTTTGGGGGATGGTAAGTACCCATGTTTGTGGAATCTGGATGTATAGAGAGCTGAATGGGGGATGAGCTTGGGGTGTTGGAGGGCACCAATCACTTCTGTGCCATGAGTTAGGATGCAGCATCTGGGGTAAGAGAAGGTTTGAAAGGATGCGCTGGTGGGATTGGCTCATTGGAAACCAATCCCTGTCAAAGAACATAATTGAATAAAGATGGTAGTAATAGCTAACTTTTATTGAATACTAATGGTGTGCCAGCCACTCTGCTAAATACTCTATTTAATCATTAGCACAACTCACTGAGGTGGGTGCTATCAGCATTCCCATTTTTTTTTTTTTTAAGATTTTGTTTCTTTATTTGAGAGAGAGAGAATGAGAGAGAAAGCGCATGAGAGGGGGGAGGGTCAGAGGGAGAAGCAGACTCCCTGCCGCCGAGCAGGGAGCCTGATGCACGACTCAATCCAGGGACTCCAGGATCAGGACCTGAGCCGAAGGCAGTCGCTTAGCCAACTGAGCCACCCAGGCGCCCAGCATTCCCATTTAACAGGTGATGAATCGAGGCCTTAGATAGGTTAATTAATTTGCCCAAGTTCATACATTACAAGTACATAGTAATTATTAGATCAAATAAGTGTATCCTTGGGAATGTCTAGGTGTTTGCTTGGTCAGTGAGAGACTTCAGGCCATACTGAATGCTCAAAATCTGGGAGAAAGTGACGTGGTAGTTCTGGGTCATCAGGCCAAAGCCAGCAATTATGACCATGCATGGAAGGCCCGAGGTCCAGCCACCTGAGCCACGACTCTGCCAAGAGCAGGGCAACCTGTTGGGTCCCAAGAGCTGAGTTGGCCTCAAGCAGAGCCCCAGCTCCATCAAGGAGTTAGGAGGGTCACCTCTTTAGTACTGAGTATATATGAAGGAAGAGAGCTGTTCAAGGGGAGGGAATCTAAGTGGAGGCTATATTCATCATACCATTCTTTTAATTTTTCTGTAGTTTTAAATAATTTCAAATTAGTTTGGGGCAGAGGGAAGTGGTGGGATGGGAGGGAGAGGGCAGAGTGCTGAGTGAGCTGAGGGCCGAAGCTCTGTGAGAGCCCGGGACCCGAGGCAGGGGTGGGTGAGCTGTGTCCACTGAACCGAAGCACACGGAGGAGGAGTGATTTCTCTCCCAGAGATTCCCTCTGCGGTGTCCTGCCTGTCTGCCTGTCTGCCTCTTCGGAAGATATTTCTGAGGCCAAAGTGCCCAATAAAACAGAGCTGGGAGGCAGAGGTTGATGTTTTCTACTGGCAACTTTATTCCAGAATTTGGCATTAAAAAACTCTTTTAAGACTTTTCTCTCTTTTTTTTTTAAGACTTTTTCAACATATAAAATAAAACCATGTACAAATACAGTACAAATAGGTTTTCCTTACAGACGTCAAGTTGAAAAAGGTTAGAAGGTTTATAGCCCAAACAGCTGCTTATCGTAATACTGTATCGTGGCTCTTTCAGTGAATTTGCACAAACCCCTTGTAACCAGGGGTGCTGACTAAGCCATTTTCCCCTGAGTGGGAGTAGTCATTAGTGGTCATATAAGTTGAAATTCAGCCATTCTCTTTCTGCCTCAGGCCATTTGTTTGTAGGAAAGCAGTTGTTTGAGAAAATTAGGTTATTTTGGTTACCAAGAGACACTGCCCTTTACCCTGTCTAATTACCCTCTTTTGGAAGAAGAATTGCTTAATATTTGTTAGACAACTCTGCATGCTAATGGGCTCTGGGGAGATGTTTACAGTCTTCCTATAAAACAAATCAAAACTGTTTTACTCTCGTTTCCATGGTTTCTCTCTATTGCAGTTAATATACGAAGCATCAGCATCCTGAAGATGGGATAAGTACTATGAATGTAATATACTGTGTTTTAATGATTAAAAAAAAAAAAAAAGATTGCATGTGGCCTGATTTTCAAACACAGTTGTTTCAGGACAGGACCGAATTATCAGTGTTTAGTCTTATTTATTCAAAGCCGAGAAGTGACTCTGGATTCAGGATTTGAAGGTATCCACAATTTTTTGTGAAATAGTGTCTCTGAGCTTTTGTTTGTGTCAGTGTGAAAAGTACCTTGGAGACAGGCCAAGTGTGCATGTACTTTCTGACTCTGCTAGATTTTATTTGTACTACATTCTCTCTAAAGGTCCTCATTTACTCATGTATGTATCCATTCATTTGTTTATTCACAACCCATGTGGAGTGTCTTTGTCAGGCACTGGGCCAGATAGAAAATAAAATAACCAAGTTCTTTCCAATTATAAAATAAATAAGTCCTGGGGATATACCGGACAGCCTAGTGACTATAGTTAATAATACTGTATTGTATTTTTGAAAGCTTTCAAGAGAGTAAACATCCTTATCACGAGGGGAGGGAAAATCTAGCTTTGTGTGATGATGGATGTTACTTAACTTAGTTTATTGTGGTGATGTTTGGTACATATCTCAAATCATTATGTTGTACGCCTAAAACTAATACAGTGTTATACGTCCATTATAGCTCAATAAAAATAGCAAGACTTCTCGAGTAAAATATTAAAGCATTAAATGTATTAGTGCTTTAAAGTCCATTGTTACGAATTCTGTAATAGAGGTGAGTTCAAATGTGGCAGATACAAAGGCAAGGGACTGATTAATTCTCCCAGGTCCTGTCTGAGCTGCAGATTGAAGGATGAGGGGAAATGTCCTAGGAGAAGAACCTGGGAAGGAATGTGGCAGGCTGAGCGAGCTCATCCTGTGCCAAGGCAGGAAGAGAGGGGGAAAATGGCATGCTCCATCTGTTTGGGCTGGTGGCTGGGTGGGTGGGAGATGAGGCCATGTAAGTATGGGTGTGTGAAACCCAGAGAACGCTGTCACCGCACCTGTGTCCCCCACGTAGGACACCTGTGCTGTCTACTTCTAGAGCAGGGGACATATTTACATATCTCTCCAGCGCATTATTCACATACATGGGTCCGAATAAACTCCTCAGGACCTACTCTGTCTCAACTGACACCATATAAGGGTGGACTCTCATGGCTGTCGGTTAGCGTGGGGCATTTTATTTTATTTTTTATTTTTTAAAGATTTTATTTATTTATTTGACAGAGAGAGAGACAGCCAGAGAGGGAACACAAGCAGGGGGAGTGGGAGAGGGAGAAGCAGACTTCCCGCCGAGCAGGGAGCCCGACATGCGGCTCGATCCCAGGACCCCAGGATCATGACCTGAGCCGAAGGCAGACACCCAATGACTGAGCCACCCAGGCGCCCCAGCGTGGGACATTTTAAAGGGCAGTGTATTTATTAACAAAAGCCATAGGCCTTCTTATTTCCCTTCAAACTGACATTAGTTTGACCATAGATGTTTATACTTCTATGGTTCAAGGATTTGGAGGTTTCTGGGTCAGACATATTGTGCTTTATTTTAGATTTTAGAGCAAAAGGAGTCTACTGAGAAAGTTATGTAATTTAAAAAGCAAGCTTTAAATAGCAAGCTTTAAATATAGATTGATCCTATATCCATAATAGGTATGACTATAGATAGTACACATATATGTATAAATGTATGCACATTTCTTTTGATAGATTATTTTAGGGATTACATGATTAATGTAACCTGCTGTTGTTATTAAGGTCATAAGTATTTCCATTATATGTTAACAGTACCAAATCTTAAAAATCAAGGCAGTTCAAATATGAATTAATTGATAACCACATGTATTTAGGAGTTCCTTGTTTTTATTTTTATTTTTTATTTTTTGAGAAAGAGAGAGAGAGTGCGCACAGAATTCAGGGGGAGGAGCAGAGGGAGAGAGAGAATCTTAAGCAGGCTCCACACTCAGAGCGGGCGCCCAACACAGGGCTCGATCTCACGACCCTGAGATCGTGAACTGAGCAAAATCAAGTCGGACCTTTAACCATCTGAGCCCCCCAGGCACCCCAGGAGTTCCTTTGTTTTAATCGGCAAACTTATAAATCTTCCTGGATGTATGTTTGAGAGATTATAAACACTTCATTATTTGGGGGCTAGTTTATTTGTGCACTAACCCTTTTGGTTTATGAGGTATAGTTCAGGCTGACAAAGAAGGAGGAAAAGCTGTCGAGGGCCCTCAGATCTCTCTGGAGTAGGGGAGAGAAAAGAAATGAAATGAGCAAGGCTTGGGAAGTACTTTGAGGTCTCTAAAACTTCTAGATCCCAGTTCTTCCCATTTTCCTTCCCAATTATTGAGAATGAAGCTGGAAAGTCTCTAGAGCCTGCAGCCACCACTCCACCCTCCCCGACTAGGTCATCCCCACCCTGTTCATAGAGGTCGAGTTGTTTAGAATAGTTCTCAGCTTCTTATGGGAAAATCAGTACAGATTAGGTGGGGGTGCTGCGGAGGGTGAGGGGGGGAAGCACAGCCATCATTTTCCTTCTCATTAATCTACTCAGTCCTGCAGCTCCTCTCAGAGATGCTTGAGCAGACTGTGGAAAATAGTACTTATTTTATTTGAGGCTCAGCTTCTCAGTACCTGTGTGACCTGGTAAAGTTACATGAACCCTCAGCTCCTCTGGAAAGTAAGGCTAATAAAACAGACGGCACAGGGGGATAGATGCTGGGGGGAGCACCTCAGCTCGCTCATAATCTCCATCATCACAAATCTACAATCCAGGGGAAAACAGCACATTCCCTAGGCGAGTGTGCCTTTAAGACACGCGCCCTATCAAACAAATGTAAGACCCCAGTGAAAGCTACATGCTTACCAAACAAATGATCTTCTCAGCAAGTTTCCCCAGGCCACCTGCCACCCCCATTCGGGGTACTTTACTCTAGATTTTGCCTTTAAATCTCTTTGGGTTGGAAATGTTGGAGGAATCATTGCTGTACCTCCACTTCTAAAAGATAACCATGTACATGTTTCATATTCCATGCAGCTGGATTGTCGTTGTTGCTGTTGTTGTTTGGATTTGTTTTTTTTACTTCTTTTGCGAAGCAGAGCTGGGGAGGCTGTTGATCGAGGCTGAGAGGTGCTGTTGTGGAATAATCGAGCTACGAGAAAAATCTGTAATCAACAGATAATTAACTTATTTTTTTCCCCTAGAAATTGATTTTGAGCAAAGCGTCCTACACAAAAGGACCTTCATTCAGCAAAAATGTGATTTCTTGAAATCTCAGTCTAGATTTGAGTCCTTCTCACCCATCTTGTTTTTTGTTTTTTTTTTTTTTTGGTTTGTTTCCTGAAGCTATATTTAGAATACATCAATCACTTTATACTGCCATTTTTTTTTTTTTTTCATTCTCTGACCTCAGGAGCTAAGAGATCCGTTTTGTCTGCTCAGCTTTCCAACTTGACTTAAACATTGGAATACAACCTCTGGGTTCTCTTTCACCAGGGTGCATCCGGTACTGGATGACTGGACTGACTGGAAGCCTGGCCTAGGTGACTTAGTGGACAATTAGTTGGACTATAGAAATCCATTTTGGAAAGCAAACATGTATTATTTTCCCCAGATAGAAGCTCCTGGTGAATGATTTACATAAATCAATGATGTTAATTTGGTTGGGGCTTGTGTTTCCCTGCAAAGACCTTATGAAATGTGCTTGATCTGGAGACCCCTTTCTTTTCTATAGTCTCTTTACAGCCCAGAAATTTGAAAAACAACTATTTTCTTCTATTAGTTCATTCATAATCCCCATCTTAACTATACATAATAAATGGTAACTATACATAAATAAATGGTGACTTAACTATACATAATAAAAGGTACCCGGGCTAGCTTGAATAACCCGATTATACCAATCATTAGCTACAGTAGCATAGAATTTCAGAGAGAATCGGTACTGATAATACTGTTGCCTTTGTGGCAGTTTAAAAGAAACCAATTCTTCCTGTTTGATGTATCCAACATGTATTAGAAAAAGAAATAAGTTTGATTTAAAGATGGTCAGCAGTACATGGTGTGACAGTGTTTTGGTCCAGCTAGAAAAGCTTTGTATGCAATGAGTGGTTCTTTTGTTCGGGACACCTGCGTGTTTACTAGGTGATTCCACTTAAAATATCTGCTACTTTCATTCTTGTTTTACGCTTAAAATAGGTTTTTTTTTCCTGGTCATAAAATTAATATATGCTCACTTAAAGGTTAGCTCATGATTCCTCTACCCAGATCTATTTTCATTTTAAAGTACAATGTAGAGAATGAGGATAAAAGCATAATCGTATGGTAAAAATACTGTCCTCTGAATAAAGTCCTCTGGTTGAGTTCAACTTCAGAGTATTTTGCTCAATTTTAGGTTTTCGTCCAAATGTTTATGTAATGGAAGGTGGATATTTTATACTATATTTTACGCTAGGTAGTATACATAAGCTTTTTTATTAGAAAATTCTACTTGGTGATGGTATTTGCCTCCCTGTTGATCACTTACATTTATAGTACCAGTTTTTTCATTTATTCACATCCTTCCTCCAATTTCCCAGTCCTGATCTGAAAAACAACCACAACAAAAGGGTACATCAGTTAGAACTGTCCATTTGCAGGAGACTGTAAACATGACCAAGGATGGCTTAGCAAAAAGGTAATTTGGGGGCCCACTTAACTGTGAAGCCCAGGTGTCAGTGACTGGAGTGACTCACATGTCACTGGGCACTTGATTTCTTTCTGTCTCTCATCTCTACTTTCTCCCATGTTTGCTTCATTCTCCGTTCTAGGTGTGACAAGATGGTTCCCAACAGCTCTGGACCTACATCCTTCCAAGTTGAGTCGTATCTCGTTGACTCTGATTGAATGACTATGTAGCCATGAGCTAATTGCTCAAGTGGCCCATGATCTACTGATGGGCCAGACCTAAGCTGTGTGCTCTTTCTAAAGGTGGGAGGAGAGTCAACTTGACAGAAGGCCCGTGGACTAAGAGAGAGAAAAGTGGTGACTTCCCAGGAGAAATATCAGAAGGCTGTTTGTTACAAGGTAGAGGAGGGTGGAAAAGAGAATGAGGTCCACTTTAGGGGGTGAATGAAGCCTGTTGACCTGGGAATGGGTATGTAAATATATCCATGTAGGAATATGTGTTGATGGCCGTATGTGTTGCCTGTGTATTTTTTAAATGATCAAATCGTAGTCTTTATGTGAAGCCACCCCAGGTTGACGGTATAAAATTAGAATGTTTCAGCATTGTATGTGCGTTATGTGTGTTTTCTGAAAAAAGACCTTGTGGGGACAAGAAGCCTAGCTAAATCTAATTATTATGGCCTTAACAACATTTGAACAGCACCAGTGTGCTAAAGGCAGAACAGAGAGTTACACCAGTTTTAGAAACCAGTAACTTAAGTTCTTTTTTTTTTCAATGAGTTAAGCATACAGTGTTTTTTATAAGCAGTAAGTCATGTTCTTGACAGTGGTTATTTTTGGCTTGAATATAGTATTGCTAGGCTTTACCACAACACTAGATACCTTCAGGGAATATAAAGAGCTGTTTGAGAATATTACTAATTGGGGGAAATTAACATATTGAGATCTAGATTGTATTTTTCAAGTAATAATGGTAACTTTTGCTTGGAATCTTCATTCAGTGGAAAGACTCCTCTGCCAGTTTGTGAGATGTTTGACCCTGCCTATGTTCTATTTAGTACCACTGGCTTTGTCTTCGAAAGCATGCTTGGCACACATCCCAACAAAGTTGTTGTTCTTGTTTTCAGACCTTTGTAGTGATAACCGCCCTTTATGCTTAACAGCACAGGACATGTGGCAAGTGGAATTGGGTAGACCTGTTAAGGACATACAGTCTTGTCGTCTGCTGAGAATTGGGGTTCCTTCTGGCATATGTTTCACTCAGTTTCTCCATCCAGGAAATATAAGGGCTGGCCTTTAGAAAGGGGATTGTGACAAGTTAGGATTTTTTGGTTGTGAGTGTCAGAATCCTATCTCAAACTTGCATAAGCAAAAGGGGATCTGTTGCCCCCCATCAGTGTAAAAGGCATGGATATTATTGGAGGGGACAAGATGCTGCAGGACTATGTCTCTCCACATCGGTGTTGGATTCGCTTTTAGCAGACAAGATTTCCCCACGTAGGTAGGGACATGGCAACTGCAAGCTCCAGGCTCCCTTCCTGCCAGCTTGGACAACAGAGAATAAAAGGCTGCTTCTTTCTTTTCACTCTTTCTAATTCCAGGTCAGTGAACCTCAGAGTAGGACTCTTATTTGACCTCCTTAGTTCATGTGCCATCTTTTGGACCAATCTCTGTGGACAAGGATGAAGGACCAGCTTGGTCAAATGTGGGTGTGCAAGGGCAGGCGGATGGCATGATTAGAGCCGAGGACATGCAAGTCAACCAAAGAAGGAGGCTTGGGGATATTATCTGACAACGTTGAAAAGGACGCTGGGCAAGCCAGTTGTCCATGGAAATACTGGACTTCCATTGTATGCGATGCTTATACGAATGTCTCTTTGTCCCCTGCACACTGTGCAGAAGGAAGCAGACACTTCATAGAGATCATGGATCCTTTATCATACCCTGTGTTTTTCTAATGAAGGGTAGGGCAAGGTGGGAGGGTAGGGGAATTCCAAGAGTGACATCTTTCAAGGTATGAAGGGCTAACACTTCCTTCTGAGTAGTTGATTGAAAATATGTTTACCTTGAATTTTCACGGTTCCCCTTAGATTCCATTTGCCCCGATGCTTTCTAGTTTTTCATGCGTTTTTTTCATACATTGTTTCTTTCCGGTGATACAGTATCTTCTGATACTGGAAACAGAAGTTCACAGAAATTAGGCCCAAGGTTCCCCAGCTAGGAGATAGCAGAGGCAGGATTTTAACCCCTGTGTCCTGTGCCCACTACACCACACCAGACTGTCTTTGTTATCACAATTGTATTTTTCTATTAGTGTCATCAGCATCCACTGCTAAAAGCTACAAATATTTTACTTTATGCTCAGTGTGTGTCCTACTTAATTGACAAGCATGAGACTAGCGTGTCGATGTTGGCCATTCATGGCAGAATTGCTGAGCTCTTCCAAGCCCAGACTCCAGGAGTCTGCGTGAGTTCAAGTCTGTGCTCCCAAATCTCCCCAGTCGTGGTCTGACTTTGGGCAAGTGACTGAACCCTTCTGAGTTTCAGTTTATCTTCAAATGGGGGAAAATTAAAGGGCTTACCTTAGAAAGCTATTGTGAGAAATGAAAAAAAAAAGTGATGTAGATGAAGGAAAGATACTTCATCAAATCCTAAGGTTTATATTAGCACCCTGCCTGGTACTTGGTAAACTCTATAAATATTGGCACGAAGGGTGTTAATAAAACATTCAGGCCAGTGGCTTATTCTAGGACAGTGTGTATGTCCTTACAGGAGACCCACAGGTAAGAGATGTATTCATGATTGGAAGATTCTGGAACATATTAAGGAAGAGGTGCCTAGGAGCTATAGGCCATAGAAACTTTGAGTTTGGTTTTAACTTTTTTGGGAGGGTTTAGGATTCCTTATACCATCAAGTTCATTGTTTAATATTTTCTGCCTTTGCAATTAGCGTTGTATAATGAATGTTGGGGGTTTTGAATATGGGGAAGCATACTTTTTTTTTTAATTTTTTTTTTTTTTAAGATTTTATTTATTTGCGAGAGAGAGAATGAGAGACAGAGAGCATGAGAGGGAGGAGGGTCAGAGGGAGAAGCAGACTCCCCGCTGAGCAGGGAACCCGACGCGGGACTCGATCCCGGGACTCCAGGATCATGACCTGAGCCGAAGGCAGTCGCTTAACCAACTGAGCCACCCAGGCGCCCCGGGGAAGCATACTTTTTAACTGTTGAATATCACATGTTTTCTTAACAGGGAAGGCAAGGACATTGTGTGTTTTGTTGATATTTAGATGTTTGTATCCAGTGGTAGGGCTGTGTCTTGTTATATTTTTGTAGGTTTTGAAAATGCTTGGCAATTCACTGAGACTTTTAAATGTTTAGATTTTACATTTCTATAAAAGTACCACAGGTATATTTGCAAATTAGTAAGCTCGGGGGAACTGGTAGTAGCAGAAGTAGTTTGCCAAAAGAAAGCTGTAGTTGGTGAGTCTCAAATGGCCTTTATTAAATGAGTACTTTTATTAGTAAAAATCTAGTAATAGAAACTTCTGGAGAGTGAAAAACAGAGACTCTAGTCTATAATAGTAACTAATAGAAACTCTGTTCAAACAGTTTACTTTTTTTTTTTTTAAAGATTATTTATTTGAGAGAGAGTGAGAGAGAGAGCATGAGCTGAGGGAGGGGCTGAGGGAGAAGGAGAGGCAGACTCCCCGCTGAGCAGGGAGTCAGACACAACAATACAACATAACTCTGGGCTCCATCCCAGGACCCTGAGATCATGACCTGAGCCAAAGGCAGACACTTAACCAACTGAGCCATCCAGACACTGCTATAATAGTTTACCTTTTGAATACTTTGAAAATTGGTTTAATCTTATCATTGCTTAAGACAAGTAAAACTGAGTACCTTTGAAGATGGGAATTTGAGACACGTTTATTTCTGACTTCAGATTTGCTTTATTGTTTTGCATGATTCAGTCACTGTGGAGGAGTACGTGTACCAGCTATCTGTTCTTTCTAACACTGGTTCAAATTTAAATACAATTTAGATTTGTTGAGCTTGACCTTTAAACTTTTCCCTTAACTGATACAAATGTTTAAAAAACAAATTCATTTTATAATTTATTTATTTATTTATTTATTTATTTATTTTTGGTTTAAACAACAGAAATTTATTTTTGCACAGTTCTGGAGGCTAGATGTCCAAGATCAAGCTGTTGGCAGGTTTGGTTTCTCTTGAGGCTTCTCTTTTGACTTGTAGATCACCCCCTTCTTGTTTTATCCTCATATGGACTTCCTCTGTGCTTGAGCATCCCAGGTATCTCTGTCCAGGACACCAGTCAAATTGGATTAAGGCACGTCCTTATGACCTCATTTTACCTTAATCACTTCTTTAAGGGCTTTATCTCCAAATGCAGTCACATTCTGCAGTGCTTGGGGCTAGGACTTCAACATATGAATTCTGAGGTGGTCACAATTCAGTGTATGACATCATTCATTGCATTATATATTAAAACTATACTGTGTTCAGCATTTTAAATTATTTTGTGCTGGGAGCAAGTAGCTGGAACTGACTTCAGTACTGCTTTCTAAATCTTTTTTTTTTTTTCATTTTAAAGAATTGAGACTTTTTATTTTGTTTTCAAGACCTAAAAAATAAAGATATAAATTAAGACACACAAAGCAAAGTGAAGAGTGTTACGGCACCAGTGAAATAACAATTATTTACAAATAAAATATTAACATATAATTTATAAATGAAATAACCTTTCATTAGAGCGCCTGGGTGTCTCAGTCAGTTAAGCTCCTGTCTTTGGCTCAGGTCATGATCCCAGGGGCCTGGGATCGAGTCTCGTGTTGGGTTCCCTGCCCCACAGGGAGTCTGCTTCTTCCTCTGCCCCTCCTCCCACTTGTTCTCTCAATCTCTCTCTCTCTCTGTCTCAAAAAATAAATAAAATCTTAAAAAAATAAAATAAACCTATTAACCACCTTCAGCTAGAGACTAGTAAAACCATTTCATCTGGTTGATGAGACTTTACATCACTATAGGGTCTTACTTTTAAATCCTTTTAAATAAATCTAAAGAATATTCCATTTTCCGTGTTTCTTAATATTAAACACAATGTAATTATGTGGGCAGTGTCAAAATTTATGTAATGTTGTTTGAAATACAGATAGTCACTGTTGCTGTTAAGTTCTGCATTGACATTAGTTTGGTACTGGGGTATCTCTCTTAACTAATGGCCTCAAAGTAGCAGAAACTTGAAAGATCTGCCCTCTCAAGCATATAGGTGGTTTACCTTTACTCTGTTGGTTTACTTTGTTGCAGAGTAAATAAACAAGATGGATGGGAGTCAAATGATGTGTAGGTTGGGTCGGAATTAAACTATTATGTATGGAGAAAAGGTTAGAATTATTGAAATACCAAATCAACATCAGGAACAAAATGTTTTATGAGGAACATTCATTTTATTAAAGTTAACAGGTTCATTATTCATTAAGTCTTCAGATCTCTTTCCCCACACGCATGCGGGCAATTTACACCACACCCACCCACTCACACACATGCCCAGAGGCACTGCCCAGGGACAGGGGGCTCCAGTCTTCTGCCTTTTTAGAAATAAAATTACCACCCCCTCCACCAGATTATTATGGTGTCCAGTAGAAAGAAAGCACCCTGTATGCTTTACAGTAGGAACCTGCACAGGGACGGGGTTGGGTGTGGATGTGAGTTCTTGCTGCAGACAAGGTCAGAGGGTTAAGACTGGATTGAATTCTGAAATCAGCATATTGTAGATGAGAACACATTTTACGTCTTCATCAGAGTCATTTTTAGGATGCCAAGGAAAATTGTGCACTCCAATCCTGATCACATAGTGTTTACCAAACAATCATATAAGCGTATGTATGTTTGGCTTATAAACAGGGTAAGGAAAGAAAAGCATCAATTATTGGGGGGAGGGGTTACTGACAATAAGTGCACACGGATACACACCCCAGATTCTCTCTCTCCTTTTTTTGGTGGTGGTTATTGAGGATGTAGGGTTGAATTGGGGTAATGTAGAGATGATGTCACTGCATTGTATGTGCAATTTCTTTTCAGTGGTCAGTCTGTAGGGATTGAGGACTTTACCTTCATAATCAGCACACGTGATCCTTGGCGTGTGTATGTGTGATATTTGTTGTCAGTGATCTTCACAGTGAGTTTTAAATCCTTTGAAATGGTACTGTAGGCACTAACTCTACCTTATTAGTCTTTGTTAGAGCCCAGGTAGTAAGAAAACTTCTCAGATTCATTCTCATTCAGGAAATGTTTATTAAACATCTGATTTGTTCCTGTCTATCATCATTCACACACATGTCAGATGCTGAAAGTCCTAGAGCTCAATCAGACTGGGGTCATGTCCTCGAGGATCTGATTGCCCAACACAATCTCTTCTATTTTGATTCTTTTTATTCTTATTTATTTCTTTGGGATCCCATAAGGTCACAAAAGAGACAGTGATTTGGTGGGGGTTCGTTTTCCTTTTTCTTGTTTCATTTAGCATGGATGATAGAAACATCTTTGGCTGGAAGTAAGAATATTGGGTGTGAGGGTGCATATATACTTGAGATGTAAGCGCTAGCAAAAATTCTGTGAAATCGGAATCACTGTTTCTGCTTCTGCTGCATTCTGCTCTGAAGTTTGTCAGGTCTGGCCTTAGTGTTGCCATGGGGACCAGGACTTAGAAGGTGCTTCCATTAGCAAGTCTGTTTGAAACAGAGACCCTCTGAGCCACTGGAAAGTGGCTCTGGAATAAGCTGCCAAGCCCTGCAGGGATGAGGGTAGAGGAAATGGCCAAATACAGGGCAGCATGGAGCTCTTCACTCTGCCATTTTAAAAAGAGACACAGACAGAAAGAGAGAGACAGACCGAGAGACCCAGACCTGGCAACTCTGTGTTCCAGTTGAGACATGCGCAGAAATAAATCATAACTTCCTAGGCCTTACTGTAGAATGGTTTTTCTACCAGCTGAGGAACTACAAGCATTTCCATTGCAATGGAAACTTAATACCCTGAAATAAGTATCAGTAACTTTTCCCCCCTGCTCCTTTCAGGAGAATATCAGAAAACATGAAGATCGTGTTGTGAGTTCTGGAGACAGAAAGAGCTTGTATGCAGCCTCATGGCAGCCCTGGCTGTCTTGTGAATTGTTGTAGAGAGTTGATATTTATCCCGTGATTATCAATAAGGACCCTCCGTGCCCCTGGGTAAAAGGGAGGGTGACCAAATGAGCTCTTCGACGGTTGAACTAGTGGCACTGGTCTTCCCACCCTGCACCCCACCCCCCAGCACCACCTTCTTTCCATTTAGTCTATAACATACCTGGTCATTGTTGTTAAATAAAACTTGGACTTTGGTGGTCAGATACAGTTTTTTTGGTAATCTGATTATTCTGAATTTGCCGCAGTAAGATATGCATATTTACATCTTTTTAGTAAATCTTTTTAGGATCTTTGGGTAAAGATAAGCTGAAATCAGATTTTAAAGATGGAATTCGAGGTTTTTTTCAAGGTATTTTAGTTTCGCAGCTTGTGTTTTAGTTTGGTATTTAAATTTTTGTGTAGGCCTTATTGCATACGGGGTTATTTTTCTTTTGCTTATTAGTAAACACAGGCACTCATGTGTTTAAATTGTACTTCCCCATGAAAGAATGACATTAAAACTCTTTTAGTTCAGACAAGTCACCCACACCCAGTTTTCCCCCAGGAGTCTCACTTGTGAATTTTACCTTTCTCTGACTTGCATAACTTGATGAGAAGACTTTTGGTTCATTGTTGACAAAGGTGTTGTTCTTCATGGTATTCTCCTTGCGTATAGATAGACGAGGCTTTAGGAAAAGATGTGCCCTGAAGAATCCATCCTTATGCTTCTATGTACAAGTTGGCATGACTACAGGATCCGCTTCCTCTGCTGGCTGGAACTGGGGCTATTTATAGTTTCTTTTCTTGGCTTCCGAGTTAGCGTATCAGCGTGTATTTATGCGAGGGAGAATTCTGAGGCCATATAAGACTGTAGTTTAGAAACCTAGTAGCCTCATTTGCCTTTTGCTCCCTGGAAGGAGAAGAATGATCTTGTATTTTGCCAACATAGAAATGTAACAGGATGGAGTGACAAGATACATCTCTCTGGCTTCTCTGGAACCATAGACAGCGGACATAGGCCAGGCTTGAGAGAGAGTCTACACATGGAGAAGAATTGTCCCAAGGATGAGTGACAGGGGCATCTTCCTGGGCAAGGGGGCTGCTATCAGTTGCACTAGATTAAATCTTCACTTCCTTTCGTAGGTGGGCAATACCTCAGATTTCCTCTAATTACCAGAGGCATTGACGTTTTTCACCGAAGCCAATGATTCCCCATTATGATACCAGGGCAGGCAAGGTTATGTAATGCGGAGAACTTGGGCCAGACAAAACCAGCTTTTCATCTTGGGTCCTGCAGTCACATACAAGTCAGGTGATATTATGAAGGTCAGCCTCCCTGGTCTCCAGTTTCCTCATCTGTAAGATGGGGAGATCATATCCTTCCCTCAGAGGGCAGTATTGAGGAGTAGGGATAATGTAACCACAAGTAAACGTCTGGCATGCAGCAGGTGCTGATCAAATCCTGAAAACTCGGGAAAAGAAATAAAAGTAGATGGATCATGGGCCATCTTCCCCTCAAGGATCCACATTAAGGCTTTTAGCCCAGATGAAACAAAGAGATCAAACGTATTTTTGGGATCCATTTCTCATTTCTTCTGTCTCTGCACTTGGTATCCATTGACCCAGGGTCACGTTGCCCTCTAGACCTCTCCATTTGAGTAAATGCCTGGACCCAAATGACCTCACCTACGTCTCTTCCTTCCTCCCATAGAACTTCCCTCCTGGCAAAAGGAAAGCTGAGACTTTGAGACATTCTCACAATCAGTAATCTTAATCTTACTGTGAGTACAGGTGAGCCCACAGCTTTAGTTAAACCTCTTCCCCTTTATGGCACATGGTACCTTTGCTGATGGCATTCGGCTGAGGTTTAGCCTTCAGAGAAAATAGCCTATTTGCAGTACCCTTTTGCCTTTTTTTAAAAAAGATTTTATTTATTTATTTGAGAGAGAAAGAGGAGAGAGCGCGCCCAAGTAGGGAGGAGGAGTAGAGGGAGAGGGAGAAGCAGACTCCCCACTGAGCAGGGAACCCAACATGGGGCTTGATCCCAGGACCCTGAGATCATGACCTGAGCTGAAGGCGATGCTTAACGATTGAGCCACCCAGGCGCCCCTGTTTACCATTTTTTAAAAGTAGGTGGAAGAGCTAAAAATATTAAAAAGTAAGAAATCAGGGGCGCCTGGGTGGCTCAGTCGTTGAGCGTCTGCCTTCGGCTCGGGTCATGATCTCAGGGTCCTGGGATCGAGCCCCGCGTCGGGCTCCCTGCTCAGCGGGAGGCCTGCTTCTCCCTCTCCCACTCCCCCTGCTTCTGTTCCTTCTCTCGCTGTCTCTCTCTCTGTCAAATAAATAAAATCTTAAAAAAAAAAAAATTTTTAAAAGTAAGAAATCAGATAACATTTTACAGCAACATAAACTTTCAGTCAGTTCAATCACAGTTTGCTATGTTGCTTTTTTCTAAACATAAAAGTAACATACACTTCTAAGAGAAAATGTGAAAAAAGTAGAAAAAAATTTTAAGAGGAAGATAAAAATCACTAATTCCCTCCACCAAAAGTTGTAACCATTATTAATACCCTGGAGTCTTTCTGCCCAAATCCTTTCATCTCATCTCTCACTCACACACACTCACATTTATGTAATCACCACATTTGTAGTAGTTGAGAAAATGGTATGCAAACAGAATTTTAATATCCTTGTATTGTTTTCATGAGTAAGCGATAGAGAAGCAGTGTGGTGGAGAGATTGTGCATTTGGACAGCCCTCATTTGAGTCCTGGCTTTGCAGCAAAGTATTTGCTGGTGGAAGTAACTTCAGGTCTCCCTTTCCTCCTCTGTGAGATGCAGATACAATTACCATCCCATACACCGCGGAGTCCTGAGGAGTCAGTGAGATGTCATCTGTAAAGTGCTTAGGGTGATGCCAGCATCGAGTCCACGTTCTCCTAACGGTGGCTGTCCTGCCCCTGTAGCATCATCTGTCCCCTCCCTCGACCCTGTCCTTCTAACCCTTTTTTAAATCCTACAGGCCGTTTAAGGTACAACTCAAATGGCGCCGCATCTGTGGAAACTCCCCAGGTGGTAGGGATTCTTCTACATGTGCACAGATAGATGCTCCTGGAAGGCTGTGTGGTGTCGTGGTTAGAAGTCCTGGTGCTTCACTAAACTCCCCAGGTTTGAGGTCGGCTCTGCCATTCACTAGCTCAGC
Organism: Leptonychotes weddellii; assembly: GCF_054177405.1. Classification (NCBI taxonomy): domain Eukaryota; kingdom Metazoa; phylum Chordata; class Mammalia; order Carnivora; family Phocidae; genus Leptonychotes; species Leptonychotes weddellii. The sequence continues at coordinate 50,866,805 of NC_138373.1, forward strand.
ATTCTTGGGAGAGTTGCTTCATTCCTCTAGGGCACTAAGTGCTCCTCTGTGGGAGCATAAGTATAGCAGTTACCTCATGGGGTTGTCGATAGAGTTGAAAGGCTTATCCCATGACATATGCTGAAAACAGTGCTCAGCCTGTGTTAGCTGTTACCACACAGAGCATCTGCATTGGGGTTAGGGACTTGGGTGTTGTATTCTTCATATTGGGAGAGCATGGATTTTATCTTACCCATCTTTATATTCACTTTAAACCTACCCCACTATCGGGCCTAGAGCAGAGGTTCAGTTTACACTTCTTCAGTGTAATTGCATTGGGATGAAAATTGCAAGGGAAGTCAGAACTTCTTAAGATGATGGCGCACCGAAGATTTTATTGCGGAAGCTTCGGGTTATTGGAAGTAGTAAGCACTTAAGCTTACAAGATGAGAAAGGAAACTAAAAGTCTTCTTCTTTATTAACTTTGTATTTTAAGATAGTTTTCAAGGTACAGAATTATCACAAATTAGGTCCAGAGAGTTCCCGTACGGGCAACACCATTTCACCCACTTATTAGCGTCTTGTGTTAGTATGGTATATTGGTTACAGTTAATGAGCCAATACCAACTGGTGTCCATACTTCATTCAGATTTTTCTCAGTTTTTCCTTAATGTTCTTTTTCTGTTTCAGAATTCCATCCAAGATATCTTATTGTATTAGTCATTCTATCACCTTAGGCTTATCTTGGCTGTGATAGCTTCTTAGATTTTCCTTTTTTTCATTACCTTGACAGTTTTGAGGAACACTGATCATGGACTTTGTAGAATGTTCCTCAAGTGGGATTTTTAATTGAGAGATCTTTCACATACCACAAAATTCACCCTTTTTAAAACGTACAGCAAACTAACTTTAAAACGGTTCTTTGGTAGCTTGATTTTGCTAAACTAAAATTTATCAATAAAATCAGATTTCTTAAACTGTATATAAAGTGCTTCCAGATAGGAAGTGTGTTATTTAAATTCCATTTATATGGTGAGCTCAGCTGCTTCTGGTGAGCATTTATTTGAGCAGGGTTATAATGCACTTTGGCAAAAGGGAACCTGAAGGTCATCTTGGGTTCGCTGTTGCCCTGGAAATGTTGAAAGGAATGAATTTGTTCTGGCATCTTGGACTGTTTTGGACACAGTTTCTAGCAGGGTACTTGTTTTTATATACTAACTGAAATAGCACTGATGTCAGAGTAGCTTGCATTTGGAAAACAGAAAGGAAAATGGAAATACATCTTTTACCTTGAAAAGCTAGCAACAGATGGGCAGAGATTATCAGAAAGTAGAGATCAGGGTGTGGGAGTGGGATTCCTGTTTGTGCAGCTTTCCCTGCATACCCAGCTCATTCATTCATTCATTCGTTCATTCAACAAATCTTTATTCAGTGCCTACCATGTGCCAGAAACTGCTGTTTGTCCTTAGGATACAGCAAAGGACAAAGTCAACAAGGCCATGCTCTCCCAGAGCTTTCATGTGGGCAGTGTAGACAGACAGTAAACAGGTAAATGTATGTCGGGGGCGTGATAAGTAGTTTGAAAGAGCATAAAGTGTGGTCAGGTGATACAGAATGGTGGATGGGAGGTGTTCCAGAAAGACCGTTTTGAGCTGACATTTAAGCAGAGACACAAATATAGGTATTTGACTAAAAGTGTGTCTACAACATGGAAATTCTCTTTGGAACGAAGTTCATTCAATCAAAATTGCAAAAGATTAATGTAGTAGCTTTCTACTGCTGTCACCATGCTACGTTCCAGGGATTTAATGGTCAGTAAAGACTTAGCCCCTGCTTCCAAGGAACTCCCTGCCTTGGGTGGGAACAGGGTTAATCAATTGAAAATCAGTCCTTAGTGACAAGGACTGGCGGTGTAAGAAGTACTGGGAACGGGGCACAGGAGGCTGTGGGCCACGAGAGGGGACAAGAGGGAACCAGTGTCATCTGGGTCCTTGAAGAGGGACACTTGATCTGAAAGCCAGCGGAGGAGGAGGCGGAATGAACAGAAGTGATTAGGACTTAGGAGGAAGGCCAGAGAGCTTGGGCACCAGGAGCCAGGGAGGATTGTGGGAAGAACGTGGTGGGGCCAGTAGCTAGGAGAATGTCAGTCACAAACGGTGAGAGGGAGTTCTAAATCAGTTGGTGCCATCACATTCTCGGAAATGGATATTGTAAGTACCTGGTAAATGGTACTAAGTGAGAATAAGTTTATCTGAAAGAGGCCACCCAGTACTTGCTTTGACATTTTTGGAATTTATTTATTTATTCTTTAAAGATTTTATTTATTTGAGAGAGAGCACGCGAGCATGAGCAGGGGGGAGGGGCAGAGGGAGAGGGAGAAGCAGACTCCCTGCTGAGCAGGGTCCTCCATCCTAGGACCCTGGTATCAGGATCTGAGCTGAAGGCAGATGCTTAACCGACTAGGGCACCCAAGCACCCCAGCGTTTTTGGAATTTAGAGTGTACGTCACGTTTTGCAAAGATCAGCTAGAATGTGCTATGATACATTAAATTTCTGATACTTTGTTCGAATAGCCAAAAATTAGAAGAAATAGATCGCATGACATTGTTTTCAAAATGATTGTGTTAATAAGAAAAAAGAACAGATTCTTCTCAGGAAGACAATTTTTAAACTCAAGACATTGAGGGTTCTTGTATTTTTCTTGTTTTTTTTTTTAATATCATTAAGTGATATTTTAGAGGAGATATTTAATTGTATTATGCAGTAAGTGTGGTTCTTAGAGGCAAAACAACCCTCAGGGAAAGTTTTTTAATCTAGGAAAATGAATTATCTTTGTTTAAAGCTTTTCCTCTAGTACATTCAGTTACTTAATGTTGTGCATCATCTTTGAAGAGTGTTTTGATATGACATGCCCAGAGCCCAATGACTTTATAAAGACTGAACAATGCTTTTGCTAAGGATGCAAAAATGCCTAATCTCTGGCTTTTAAAATGTTTCTGCCTTTTTAGGAAAATCAAGATGTGTACGTGGAGTAGTGTTAAATGAAGGGCTTACAACAGTGGTGGTGGTTAATAATGCTGGCAGGATGGCGGTGGTGTGTCTCTGTCTGTCAGAATCGTGTTTGGATTATGACCCTTCCACGCATGTACGCAGCAGATCCTGTTTGGTGACAACTGCTTATACTAAGTTTTGTATTTCTGTTAGTTAAAGCAACGACAAACATACCACCCGAAATTCCAATGATCATTTAAATTCTTTCCAAAGCTTCAAAATTTTGATCAAACTTTGAAACTTGGGACCATTTTATTTGTGTATTTCTAGTGGGTTTTTGTTTTTTGTTTTAGTTATGAAAGCAGTTTTATTTGGAAAATAAATAGGGCTTTATTTGGAAAATATAGGAAAAACAGGAAAGTAGGAGACAAATGTTTAATCTCATCACTAATCATTTCCTTATAGCATGTGAAAGTAATATTTTAAATGCAAGTGGTTTTTTGTGATTATAGAAATAATATATACCTACTTCAGAAAGAAAGACAATATATAGTGAGATAACCACTCTTAGGATTTGGGTCATTTCTGCTGTGTGTATGTGTGTGTGTTTCATATTATAAAACTTGAATTCAGATTAGTCTCAGAAAGGGTTAAAGGAGGTACTTTAAAAGATTGTCTATTAAGAAAATTTCTTCAAAGTAGCTTCTTGAAAATCTTGGGCTTTCACATTTTGATAATATTCTGATATTTTCAAATATTTTTCAGTATTTTCAGTATTTTCAAATATTCTAATATTATCCATCATATTTTCTGATGGCTAATTTCATAATGTCAGTTGTAGCTTTGAGGGCCTTATTTTGAATGTGAACTTGATGTTTATGAAAGGCCATTAGAAATAGTTACTAAATCATTTAGCCAATAATTCATATTAATTGAACAAAGATTCAAAAATAAATATAGCAAAAAAAAGGAGGTAAACATGTATCAAATAACTTCCCAGATATTGTACTTCTATTTCCTTCCATGCTTTTTTGGATGCATGCATGCATGTGTGTGCGTCTGTGTGTGTGTGTGTGTGTGTATGTGTTTACACAAAATTATCTCATATTTGTATTATTCTGTAGCTTATTTTCCTCATTAAGTTGAATAATATGAGCATTTTTCTACTGCACTCAACAGAATTTTCTATTAGTATTTTCGGTGGCTGTATATAGTATGTGATTTTATAGTAATATTGTAGTTGAAACAATTTTTTATTATAAAACATTCGGGTTGTATCCATTTTTTTCCATTATTAAAAACAGCACAGTTGTGAATACTGGTGTTAAATTATCGCTTGAAGGTGGATTTCTATAATTAGAATTTTTCAGCATTGGGAATATGACTATTTTTAAAGCTTCTGCTACATATTGCCAACTTATCCTGCTGGACCAGCACATTTTTCTTCACAATTCATCAGCAGTGTATATTATCATTCTTTTAAATTCTTGCCTACCTACTAAGCAAAGAAAAGTATCTATTGGCTTTAGCTTCCCTATACCCTGGTCTCTTCCATATCCTATTTTTTTTTTTTAAAGATTTATTTATTTATTTATTTGACAGAGAGAGACACAGCGAGAGAGGGAACACAAGCAAGGGGAATCGGAGAGGGAGAAGCAGGCTTCCCGCCGAGCAGGGAGCCCGATGCGGGGCTCGATCCCAGGACCCTGGGATCATGACCTGAGCCGAAGGCAGACGCTTAACGACTGAGCCACCCAGGC